>NC_041224.1:143917217-143923810 GCF_002837175.3 Physeter macrocephalus
GTAGGTCCTTTCTTCTCTTGTGTTTCCCACTTAGAGAAGTTCTTTAGCATTTGTTGTAGAGCTGGTTTGGTGCTGCTGAATTCTCTTAGCTTTTGCTCAACTGTAAAGCTTTTGATTTCTCCATCTAATCTCAATGAGATCCTTGACGGGTAGAGTAATCTTGGTTGTAGGTTCTTCCCATTCATCACTTTAAGTATATCATGCCACTCCTTTCTGGATTGTAGAGTTTCTGCTGAGAAATCAGCTGTTAACCTTATGGGAGTTCCCTTGTATGTTATATTTTGTTTCTCCCTTGCTGCTTTCAATGATTTTTCTTTGTCCTTAATTTTTGCCTATTTGATTACTATGTGTCTCAGCTTGTTTCTCCTTTGGTTTATTCTGTATGGGACTCGCTGTGCTTCCTGGACTTGGGTGGCTATTTCCTTTCCCATGTTAAGGAAGTTTTCGACTATAATCTCTTCAAATATATTCTCTGGTCCTTTCTACCTCTCTCTTCCTCTTCTGGGACCTCTATAATGAGAATGATGTTGTGTTTAATGTTGTCCCAGAGGTCTCTTAGGCTGTCTTCATTTCTTTTCATTTTTTTTTCTTTATTCTCTTCCACAGCAGTGAATTCCATCATTCTGTCTTTCAGGTCACTTATCCGTTCTTCTGCCTCAGGTATTCTGCTATTGATTCCTTCTCTCCACTTCATTTGGTTGTTTTTCTGTGTTTTTATCTTGTTCCTTCATCTGGTACATAGCCCTCTGCCTTTTCATTTGTCTATCTTTCTGTGAATGTGGTTTTTGTTCCACAGGCTGCAGGACTGTAATCTCCACTTCATTTAGTTGTTTTTCTGTGTTTTTATCTTGTTCCTTCATCTGGTACATAGCCCTCTGCCTTTTCATTTGTCTATCTTTCTGTGAATGTGGTTTTTGTTCCACAGGCTGTAGTTCTTCTTGCTTCTGCTGTCTGCCCTCTGGTGGATGAGGCTATCTAAGAGGCTTGATGGGAGGGTCTGGTGGTGGGTAGAGCTTACTGTTGCTCTGGTGGGCAGAGCTCAGTAAAACTTTAATCCACTTGACTGTTGATGGGTGCGGTGGGTTCCCTCCCTGTTGGTTGTTTGGCCTGAGGCAATCCAACACTGGAGCCTACCTGGCTCTTTGGTGGGGTTAATGACAGACTCTGGGAGAGCTCATGCCAAGGAGTACTTCCCAGATCTTCTTCTGCCAGGTCCTTGTCCCCACTGTGAGCCACAGCCCCCCTCCCCGCCTCTGCAGGAGACCCTCCAACACTAACAGTTAGGTCTGGTTCAGTCTCCCCTGGGGTCACTGCTCCTTCCCCTGGGTCCCACTGTGCAAACTACTTTGTTTGTGCGCTCCAAGAGTGGAGTCTCTGTTTCCCCCAGTCCTGTCAAATTCCTGCAATCAATTCCCACTAGGCTTCAAAGTCTGATTCTCTAGGAATTCCTCCTCCTGTTGCCAGACCCCCATGTTGGGAAGCCTGATGTTGGGCTCAGAACCTTCACTCCAGTGGATGGATTTCTGTGGTATAAAGTGTTCTCCAGTCTGTGAGTCACCCACCCACCAGTTATGGGATTTGATTTTACTGTGATTGCGCCCCTCCTACCATCTCATTGTGGCTTCTCCTTTGTCTTTGGATGTGGGGTATCTTTTTCAGTGGGTTCCAGTGACTTCCTGTCAATGACTGTCCAGCAGCTAGTTGTGATTCTGGTGTGCTCACAAGAGGGAGTGAGAGCATGTCCTTCTACTCCACCATCTTGGTTCCTCTCCATATATTTTTTCTTTTTCTCTTTTTATGAATGTGTATGTGTTTGTTTTTTTGTGTGATATTTTTCTGTATAGTTTTACCACTTGTCCAAGGGTTCTGTCTGTCCGTTTTTTGTTTTTTTTTGCTTGTTTCTTTTAGTATAGTTTTTAATGCTCGTTATCGTTGGTGGATTTGTTTTTTGGTTTGGTTGCTCTTTTCTTTCTTTCTTTCTTTCTTTATTACCCTTTTATTTTTAATAATATTTATTTTTATTTTAATAACATTATTTTCTTTTTCTTTCTCTCTTTCTTTTCTTTTCTCCTTTTTCTGTTGAGTCGTGTGGCTGACAGTGTCTTGGTGCTCCGGCCAGATGTCAGATCTGAGACTCTGAGGTGCGGGAACCGTGTTCAGGATATTGGTCTACCAGAGACCTCTCAGCAGCACGTAATATCAAATGGAGAAAGCTCTCCCAGAGATATCCATCTCAATGCTAAAACCCAGCTCCACACAACGACCAGCAAGCTACAGTGCTGGACACCCTATGCCAAACAACTAGCAAGACAGGAACACAATCCCACCCATGAGCAGAGAGGCTGCCTAATATCTTAAGAATTTCACAGACACCCCACAACAAACCACTGGAAGCAGTCCTGCCCACCAGAAAGACAAGGTACAACCTCATCCAACAGAACACAGGCACGAGTCCCCTCCATCAGGAAGCCTACAAAAGCCACTGAACCAACCATACCCACTGGGGGTAAACACCAAAAACAACGGAAGTATGAACCAGCAGCCTGCGAATAGGAGAACCAAAAGACAGTAAGTTAAGCAAAATGAGAAGACAGAGAAATACAAAGCAGATGAAGGAGAAAGGTAAAAACCCACCAAACCAAATAAATGAAGAGGAAATAGTCAGTCTACCTGAAAAAGAATTCAGTGTAATCATAGTAAAGATGATCCAAAATCTTGGAAACAGAATGGAAAAAATACAAAAAACGTTTAACAAGGACCTAGAAGAACTAGAGAGCAAACAAACAATGATGAACAGCACAATAAACAAAATTAAAAATTCTCTAGAAGGAATTAATAGCAGAATAACTGAGGCAGAAGAACACAGAAGTGACCTGGAAGATAAAATAGTGGAAATAATGACCACAGAGCAGAATAAAGAAAAAAGGAAAGAAAAGAATTGAGGACAGTCTCAGAGACATCTGGGACAATATTAAATGCAACAACATTCGCACTATAGGGGTAACAGAAAAAGAAGAGAAAAAAAAGGGACTGAGAAAATATTTGAAGAGATTATAGTTTAAAACTTCCTGAATATGGGAAAGGAAATAGTCATTCAAGTCCAGTAAGCACAGAGAGCCCCTTACCAAATAAATCTAAGGAGAAACATGCCAAGACACATATAATCAAACTATCAAAAATTAAATACAAAGAAAAAATATTACAAGCAGCAAGGGAAAAGCAACAAATGACATACAAGGTAATCCCCATAAGGTTAACAGCTGATCTTTCAATAGAAACTCTGCAAGCCAGAAGGCAATGCCAGAACATATTTAAAGTGACGAAAGGGACAAACTTACAACCAAGATTACTCTACCCAGCAACTATCTCACTGACATTTGCTGGAGAAATTAAAACTGTTCCAGACAAGCAAAAGTTAGAATTCAGCACCAGCAAACCAGCTTTACAACAAATGCTAAAGGAACTTCTCCAGGCAGGAGACACAAGGGAAGGAAAAGACCTAAAAAAAAAACCAAAAACAATTTAGCAAATTGTAATAAGAATAAACATATCGATAATTACCTAAAATGTAAATGGATTAAATGCTCCAGCCGAAAGATATAGACTTGCTGAATAGATACAAAAACAAGAACCCAAGGCAAATGTTAACATACATAAAAGGGGAAATAAACAATAACACAATAATAGTAGGGGATTTTAACACCCCACTTTCACCAATGGACACATTATCGAAAATGAAAATAAAAAAGGAAACACAAGCTTTAAATGAGACATTAAACAAGATGGACCTAATTGATATTTATAGGACATTCCATCCAAAAACAACAGAATACACTTTCCTCTCAAGTGCTCATGGAACATTCTCAAGGATAGATCACATCTGGGGTCACAAAGCAAGCCTTGGTAAAGTTAAGAAAATTGAAATAGTTTCAAGTATCTTTTCTGACCACAGCGCTATTAGACTAGATATCAATTACTGGAAAAAATCTGTAAAAAATACACACACATGGAGGCTAAACAATATGTTACTAAATAACCAAGAGATCACTGAAGAAATCAAAGAGAAAATCTAAAAATACCTAGAAGCAAATGACAATGAAAACATGATGACCCATAATCTATGAGATGCAGCAAAAGCAGTTCTAAGAGGGAAGTTTATAGTAATACAAACCTACCTCAAGAAAAAAGAAACATCTCAAATAAACAATCTAACCTTACACCTAAAGCAATTAGAGAAAGAAGAAAGAAAAAAACCCCAAAGTTAGCAGAAGGAAAGAAATCATAAAGATCAGATCAGATATAAATGAAAAAGAAATGAAGGACACAATAGCTAAGATCAATAAAACTAAAAGCTGGTTCTTTGAGAAGATAAACAAAATAGATAAACCAGTATCCAGACTCATCATGAAAAAAAGGGAGAAGACTCTAATCAAGAGAATTAGAAATGCTAAAGCAAAAGTAACAACTGACACTACAGAAATAAAAAGGATCATGAGAGATTACTGCAAGCAATTATATCCCAATATAATGGACAATCTGGAAGAAATGGACACATTCGTAGAAAAGCACAACCTTCTGAGAAGGAACCAGGAAGAAATAGAAAATATAAACAGACCAATCACAAGCACTGAAATTGAAATTGTGATTAAAAAATCTTCCAATAAACAAAAGCCCAGGACCAGATGGCTTCACAGGTGAATTCTATCAAACATTTAGAGAAGAGTGAACACCTATCCTTTTCAAATTCTTCCAAAATAGAGCAGTGGGCAGAACACTCCTAAACCCATTCTATGGGGCCAACATCACCCTGATACCAAAAACAGACAAAGATGTCACAAAGAAAGAAAACTACAGGACAATAT
Source organism: Physeter macrocephalus (assembly GCF_002837175.3). NCBI lineage: Eukaryota > Metazoa > Chordata > Mammalia > Artiodactyla > Physeteridae > Physeter > Physeter macrocephalus. The sequence continues at coordinate 143,922,080 of NC_041224.1, forward strand.
CACTGATGAACCTAGATGCAAAAATCCTAAACAAAATTCTAGCAAACAGAGTCCATCAGCACATTAAAAGGATCATACACCATGATCAAGTGGGGGTTATCCCAGGAATACAAGGATTCTTTAATATACACAAATCAATCAATGTGATAAACCATATTAACAAATTGAAGGGGAAAAACCATATGATCATCTCAATAGATGCAGAGAAAGCTTTCGACATAATTCAAAACCCATTTATGATAAAAGCCCTCCAGAATGTAGCCATAGAGGGAACTTACCTCAACATAATAAAGACCATATGTGAGAAATACACAGCCAACATCGTTTTCAATGGTGAAAAGCTGAAAACCTTTCAAGTAAGATCAGGAACAAGACAAGGTTGCCCACTCTCACCATTATTATTCAACACAGTTTTGGAAGTTTTATCCATAGCAATCAGAGAAAAAAAAGAAATAACAGGAATCCAAATCAGAAAAGAAGAAGTAAACTGTCACTTTTTGCAGATACCATACATAGAGAATCATAAAGATGCTACCAGAAAACTACTAGAGCCAATCAATGAATTTGGTAGAGTAGCAGGCAATACACAGAAATCTCTTTTATTCCTATACACTAATGATGAAAAATCTGACAGAGAAATTAAGGAAACAGTCCCATTTACCATTGCAACAAAAAGAATAAAATACCTAGGAATAAAACTACCTAAGGAGACAAAAGACCTGTATGCAGAAAACTATAAGACACTGATGAAAGAAATTAAAGACGATACAAACAGATGGAGCAATATACCATGTTTTTTGACTGGAAGAATCAACATTGTGATAATAACTATACTACCCAAAGCAATCTACAAATTCAATGCAATCCCTATCAAACTGCCAATGACATTTTTCACAGAACAAGAATAAAAACTTTCACAATTTGTATGGAAACAGCAAAGACACTGAATAGCCAAAGCAATTTTGAGAAAGAAAAACAGAGCTGGAGGAATCAGGCTCCTGGACTTCAGACTATACTACAAAGCCACAGTAATCAAGACAGTATGGTACTGGCACAAAAACAGAAATATAGATCAATGGAACAGGATAGAAAGCCAGAGATAAACCCAGGCATATATGGTCACTGTGTCTTTGATAAAGGAGGCAAGAATATACAATGGATCAGAGACAGCCTCTTCAATAACTTGTGCTGGGAAAACTGGACAGCTACAGGTAAAAGAATGAAGTTAAAACACTCCCTAACACCATACACAAAAATAAACTCAAAATGGATTAAAGACCTAAATATAAGGCCAGACACCATCAAAATCTATAAAACTCTTAGAGGAAAACATAGGCAGAACAGTCTACGACATAAATCACAGCAACATCCTTTCTGACCTACCTCCTAGAGTAATAGAAATAAAATGAAAAATAAACAAGTGAGATCTAATGAAGCTTAAAAGCTTTTGTTTAGCAAAGAAAACCATAAAGAAGATGAAAATCAACACTCAGAGTGGGAGAAAATATTTGCAAACAAAGCAACTGACAAAGGATTAACCTCCAAAATATATAAGCAGCTCATGCAGCTCAATATCAAAAAAACAAACAACCCATTTCAAAAATGGACAGAAGACCTAAAGAGACATTTCTCCAAAGAAGATATACAAATTTCCAACAAACATGTAAAAGGATGCTCCACATCACTAATCATTAGAGAAATGCAGATCAAAACTACAATGAGGTATCACCT
>NC_041224.1:143923946-143924325 GCF_002837175.3 Physeter macrocephalus
TGGAACTGCTCCTAAAGAACACCCACTGAACACTGGCAGAAGACCTCAGACCTTCCAAAAGGCAAGAAACTCCCACGTACCTGGGTAGGGCAAAAGAAAAAAGAATAAACAGAGACATAAGAATAGGGATGGGATCTGCACCACTGGGAAGGAGCTGTGAAGGAGGAAAGGTTTCCACACAGTAGAAGCCCCTTCGTAGGCAGAGACTGCAGGTGGCGGAGGGGGGAAGCTTCAGAGCCACAGAGGAGAGCGCATCCACAGGGTGCCGAGGGCAAAGCAGAGAGATTCCTGCAGAGGATCGGTGCCGACTGGCACTCACCAGCCCGAGAGGCTTGTCTGCTCACCCGCCGGGATGGGTGGGGGCTGGGAGCTAAGGCTC
>NC_041224.1:143924971-143925625 GCF_002837175.3 Physeter macrocephalus
ACAGGCTCACCCCACATCCATATCCCTCCCTCCTCCAGGCCTGAGTGAGCCAGAACCCCTGAATCAGCTGCTCATTTAACCCCTTCCTGTCTGAGCGAAGAACAGATGCCCTCAGGTGACATACACGCAGAGACGGGGCCAAATCCAAAGCTGAACCCCAAGAGCTGTGTGAAAAAAGAGAAAGGGGAATCTCTCCAAGCAGCCTCAGAAGCAGCAGATTAAAGCTCCACAATCAACTTGATCTACCCTCCATCTGTGGAATACCTGAATAGACAATAAATCAGCCCAAATTGAGGAGGTGGACTTAGGGAGCAAGATATATTATTTTTTCCCCCCTTTTTCTCTTTTTCAGAGTGTGTATGTATATGCTTTTGTGTGAGATTTTGTCTGCATAGCTTTGCTTTCACCATTTGTCCTACGGTTCTGACCATCTCATTTTTCTTTTCTTTTTTCTTTTTTTTTATTTTTTAACATTTTTCTTCTTAAAAATTATTTTTTATTTTAATAACTTTATTTTACCCTACTTTATTTTATCCTCTTTCTTTCTTTCTTCCTTTCTCTCTTCCTTCCTTCCTTCCTTCCTTTCTTTCTTTCTTTCTTTCTTTCTTTCTTTCTTTCTTTCTTTCTTTCTTTCTTTCTTTCTTTCTTCCTTCC
>NC_041224.1:143927479-143928003 GCF_002837175.3 Physeter macrocephalus
ATCCAAAATGAAAATAAATAAGGAAACACAAGCTTTAAATGATACATTACACAAGATGGACTTAATTGATATTTATAGGACATTCATTCCAAAAACAACAGAATATACATTTTTCTCAAGTGCTCATGGAACATTTTCCAGGATAGACCATATCTTGGTTTACAAATCTAGCCTTGGTAAATTTAAGAAAATTGAAATCGTATCAAGTATCTTTTCCTACCACAACGCTATGAGACTAGGTATCAATTATAGGAAACGATCAGTAAAAAATACAAACACATGGAGGCTAAACAATACAATACTTAATAACGAAGTGATCACTGAAGAAATGAAAGAGGAAATCAAAAAATACCTAGAAACAAATGACAATGGAGACACGACGACCCAAAACCTATGGGATGCAGCAAAAGCAGTTCTAAGAGGGAAGTTTATAGCAATACAATCCTACCTTAAGAAACAGGAAACATCTCGAATAAACAACCTAACTTTGCACCTAAAGCAACTAGAGAAAGAAGAACAAAAAA
>NC_041224.1:143929007-143929934 GCF_002837175.3 Physeter macrocephalus
AAACTACTAGAGCTAATCAATGAATTTGGTAAAGTAGCAGGATACAAAATTAATGCACAGAAATGTCTGGCATTCTTATACACTAATGATGAAAAATCTGACAGTGAAATTGAGAAAACACTGCCATTTACCACTGCAACAAAAAGAATAAAATATCTAGGAATAAACCTACCTAAGGAGACGAACGACCTGTATGCAGAAAATTATAAGACTCTGATGAAAGAAATTAAAGATGATACAAATAGATGGAGAGATATACCATGTTCTTGGATTGGAAGAATCAACATTGTGAAAATCACTCTACTACCCAAAGCAATCTACAGATTCAATGCAATCCCTATCAAACTACCACTGACAGTTTTTACAGAGCTAGAACAAAAAATTTCACAATTTGTATGGAAACACCAAAGACACTGAATAGCCAAAGCAATCTTGAGAACGAAAAATGGAGCTGGAGGAATCAGGCTCCCTGACTTCAGACTATACTACAAAGTATAGTAATCAAGACAGTATGGTACTGGGATAAAAACAAATATAGATCAATGGAACAGGATAGAAAGCCCAGAGATAAACCCACACACATATGGTCACCTTATCTTTGATAAAGGAGGCAAGAATATACAGTGGAGAAAAGACAGCCTCTTCAATAAGTGGTGCTAGGAAAACTGGACAGGTACATGTAAAAGTATGAAATTAGAACACTCCTTAACACCATACACAAAGGTAACCTCAAAATGTGTTAAAGACCTAAATGTATGGTTAGACACTATTAAACTCTTAGAGGAAAACATAGGCAGAGCACTCTATGACATAAATCACAGCAAGATCCTTTTCAACCCACCTCCTAGAGAAATGGAAATAAAAACAAAAATAAACAAATGGGACCTAATGGAACTTAAAAGCTTTTGCACAGCAAAGGATACCATA
>NC_041224.1:143930852-143932396 GCF_002837175.3 Physeter macrocephalus
ACAGGGAGATCAGCTAGGTGGTTTGTGACCACCTAGAGGGGTGGGATAGAGAGGGTGGGAGGGAGGGAGACACAAGAGAGAAGAGATATGGGAACATATATATATGTATAACTGATTCACTTTGTTATAAAGCAGAAACTAACACACCATTGTAAAGCAATTATATTCCAATAAAGATGTTAAAAAAAAAGAAGTTTTATAAAAAAAGAAAAAACTATAATAGAACTACCATATTACCCAGCAATCTCACTACTGGGCATATAACCTGAGAAAACCATAATTTTAAAGCATCATGTACCACAATGTTCATGCAGCTGTATTTACAATAGCTGGGACATGGAAGCAACCTAAGTGTCTGTCAACAGATGAATGGATAAAGAAGATGTGGCACATATATACAATGGAATATTACTTAGCCATAAAAAGAAACGGAATTGATTTATTTGTAGTGAGGTGGGTGGAACTAAAGACTGTCATAAAGAGTGAAGTAAGTCAGAAAGAGAAAAACAAATACCGTAAGCTAATGCATATATATGGAATTAAAAATAATCGTTCTGACGGACCTAAGGGAAGAACAGGAATAAAGATGCAGATGTAGAGAATGCACTTTGGGACACGAGGAGGGGGAAGCATATGCTGGGATTAAGTGAGATAGGGGCATGGACATATATACATTACCAAATGTAAAATAGATAGCTAGTGGAAAGTAGCCACATAGCACAAGGAGATCAACTCAGTGCTTTGTGTCCACCTAGAGGGGTGGGATAGGGAGGGTGGGAGGGAGACACAAGAGGGAGGAGATATGGGGATATATGTATTTTTATAGCTGATTCATTTGTTATAAAGCAGAAACTAACAAACCATTGTAAAGCAATTATATTCCAACAAAGATGTTAAAAAATAAATTAAGTTAAATTAAGTAAAATAAAATAAAATAAAATGGATAATAAATAAGGACCTACTGTACAGCATAGGGAACTCTGTTCAATATTATGTAACAACCTAAATGGGAGAAGAATTTGAAAAAGAATAGATACATGTATGTATATAACTGAATCACTTTGCTGTACACCTGAAACTAACACAACATTGTTAATCAACTGTTCTCAAAATAAAATAAAAAGTAAAAAGAAAAAAAGATCCTGACATCTACTGTTATGTTCTCGTCTTCCCTTTGCTTACTCCTTCTGCATATTACATACCAGAAAAACATGTTCCATAATCATTTGTAAAGAGGAGGGACTAATTATGAACCCTTGGGAGAATCACTTTTCCTAGCCGAACATGTTTTTTTATCAGTAAGATAAATAAGGAAAAATGAGGAATAAGGAATAATGATATCTTATGCTAGCTTCCTTACAAGATTTAGATGGAGAGAGAATTAAATGTTAGATAAGAATAGGGTTTCTAAAAGTAAAATAATTCCATATTAAAGTGACCTTTACTTATAATTATGAGATTATGATTCCTTACAATGAACTAAATTTTAATTTTAATCAGCTTCTTAGTCAACTCTCTCTCTCTCTATATATATATATATATAT
>NC_041224.1:143933114-144035183 GCF_002837175.3 Physeter macrocephalus
GGTCATGGCCGCTGAGCCTGCACGTCCGGAGCCTGTGCTCCGCAACGGGAGAGGCCACAACAGTGAGAGGCCCGCGTACAGAAGAAAAAAAAAAAAAAAAAAAATTATGAGAAGAAAGTCCTTTTGTATGATGATTCTTCGGTAGTGAACTGAAAAAGTTGTTTCAAAGAAAATTAGTAATCGAATGTTAACTACAGCTGATTGGTTGAGTAAAATGAATCTGAAAACTGATCATTGGACTTTTGCAGCATCCAGCCCATTGGTGACTTCTAATTAGGGCACTTTCACGGGAGAGATGGTGAAGAAAACCCAATAGACTGAAATCAAGAGAGAATGAGTTTCAGTTCCAGCCAAAATGGAAGACTTACCATCCCATTTGAAACAATCAAAGGAGAAAAAAATAAAGAGACAAAATATGGGACAATGGTTTTTAAGACCCTGGCTTTCAGGCAATGCAGGATGGTGACCCCCAAGACACTGGAACAAAGAGGTTTTCCTATAGGTTCTCCATTTTATTATTTTGAGAGAGTTTCCAGGCTGTAACACCACAGGGAGGAAAACAGGGCAGAGGGTGACCAACTTGTTTAAATTTGCCTAAGATTTTCCCAATTTTAAACGTGAAAGTTCTGCATCCCATGATCCCCTTCCACCCAAATTCTGGGATAACTAGGACAATTGGTCACTTTACCTAGAGGGCTCGAATTGAAATGGAGCTGAGAATCCAGGAAACTAAAGAAACTACAGTTCACAAAAATGAACAAAACGGGAGAGCAGCACAGAGAAAGAACTCCAAAAATCTCCTTAAGGTCAGTCTTCAGTTTTTTCAACCTAGAGTCTTAATTAAATATGCACGGGAGGGAATTACCTGAGGCTGGGAAAAGAGCTAACTGAAAGAATTAGAGGGAACAGAATGTGTTACTCTTATAGGACCATGAATAATGCCTGTTCCCATCTTCCAGGTTGGAAAATATCTCACTTCACAGAGTATTAGGTAAAGGAGTCAGAAGCATCTTGCTTCGGTATTGGGGACTACTTAGCCCTAGCCTAAACAATGCTGAGGTTGCAACCTAATAAGTCTTAAAAAGAGAAACTAAAACAATCAAAGTGTTACCAATAAATTAACTGCATTTCAAAACAAAGCTCAAGAAAACTTATAGGAACACAAAAATATGCAATACCCACTGAGGCAAAATTCACAATAAATGATATCCAATCAAAAATACGAGGCATGGGAAAAAACATATAAATACCAATAATGAGGAGAAAAATGGTAAAACAGATCCAGAACCAATATAATTACTAAAATTAGCAGAAAAAGATATTAAAACAGTTATTTTAACTGCATTCTAGATATTGAGGCATGGAAGAAGTTGCAAATCAAATTTGTATAGATGAAAACTACAATGCAGATAATGAAAAGTACATGGGGTGGATTAAAAACAGATTAGACATTACAGAAAAAAAGATTAGTGAACTTGAAGACATAACAAGAGAAACTATCTAAAAGGAAACACAGAAAGTAAACAAGAATTTGAGACCTTAGAAAGGATTATTCTATCAGTATCAGAGAGCTGAGCATTTAGAGTATCAGAGACATGAGAGGAAGTTGTAATAGGAAAAAGGAGATCAAAACTATTTGCCTTAGAGAGGACATGTCCATGTGGGTCAAGCCCTGGATGGGAGGTTAAAATAAAATTCTTGAATAAATTTGGGTGCTTCCCTGTAATAAGGTGCAAAGAGTAGCTCTCTTTACATTTTATTTTATTTTATATTTTGCATGTTATTATTTATTTAGATGTTTCAGCTCTTATACTAGGGTTTTTACAAGCTGGTGAACACTGACAAATGATATCTTCCACAGAACTCTAATCACACTTTCCCAGACAGTATAAAAATATGGTTGAAATAACATTAATATACATCAAAATTTTATCAGTTAACAAAAAAAAGCCAATGACCAAGTATCCAAATATTTGGTTGCACAATGCAAAAGATATATAAATTATTAGGTGTCTACTCAATTCATTAGCAGAATCCCACTTTTTTTTTGCAAGAGGTTGGGAAGAGAAGGGAAAAAAGTAACACTTCAAAGAAGAATAATAGTTGGTGAGCAACTTCCAGTGTTCATAAGAAAATTATAAGAATTTCAGAAATTTGATAATTGAAAATTATTATAAGCATGATAAAACACCCTACTTTTTAAAAATATTCACTAAATTAAAGGATATATCCTACATGTTCTACACAAGACAAAGGCAACATTTTATGAAAAATATTTAATATCCCCTCCCACTGATTTTTTCAGACCCTCCCTGTTAAGTTGTGCCATAAGGTACAAACATAAGCTGTAGGGTTTTTTTGTCTGGAGTCATTAAAAACATGTGCTTCTGTACAATGTAGATTTTCAAAATGGAGATTTTCCATAAGAACATAAAAGGAGGACTTCCTTGGTGGTGCAGCGGTTAAGAATCCGCCTGCCAAGGCATGGGACACGGGTTCAATCCTTGGTCCAGGAAGATCCCACATGCCGCGGAGCAACTAAGCCTGTGCGCTGCAACTACTGAGCTTGCCCTCTAGAGCCCGTGAGCCACAACTACTGAGCCTGCCTGCCACAACTACTGAAGCCCACACGCCTAGAGCCCATGCTCTGCAACAAAGAGAAGCCCCCGCAATGAGAAGCCCATGCACTGCAACGAAGAGTAGCCCCCGCTCACTACAACTAGAGAAAGACTGCGCGCAGCAACAAAGACCCAATGCAGCCAAAAATAAATCAAGAAAGAAAGAAAGAAATTTATGTATTTTAAAAAAAGAACATAAAAGGAGATGCATAGGAAGGTGTTAAATAATCAACATAAGATTTGGTAAAAATTCAGTAAATACCAATTGTTGTACGAACCTAATGTGGACTGGTACAAATATGGGAGATGTAAACATAAATTGAGCAGGCAAATAACTGTATAGGCCCTACTTTCAGTGTTTGAAATGACGGAAGAAATGAACCACATAAGTACTAGAATGTTCATAGTTCCTGGGATTTCAGTTTTGCATGATACTAAAAATATACAAGTATTGTGTTGGATATTTTGGCACCTGATATCCCTAATATTTTTATACTTTGATAAGATTCTGGCATGCGAATCAATTTAAAGACAACATAATTCTGCATGATTTCAGGATAGGAACATTTCATTGGTACAAAAAATAAGTACATTTTAAATGCTGAATGAGAATCTTTCATTAAGCATCCAAATAGGTTGACTGTAATTGAAACATAGAGATTATAATTATGCCAAGTTTGTGATCTGGTAAAACTACTTTTCAGCCTGCTATGGAAGCTTCATTAGACTTGCTCACTAAGCTGCGATGTTGGCTAGTATTGATGGCAAATTAGGACCTGTCTCAAGTTCCACTTCTAAGGCAACAGCATCAGGCATCCTGGTTTTGTTGACTATAATAGTTGTTTCTAAGGTCATTGGAGTTTTGAAGCACATCCATATTTTAGCATAATATTTCTTCATATACAAAAGTTCCTTGCTGTTAAAAGCTCCACACTACTTTTGTCTTATGAACTGCACTGCATCTTCATATTTCATTCCACCTTCTGTTAATACCAGGACCACAAACACTGGAGCTCTCCTAAGACCTGCAACTCAGTAGCAACACAACAACCATGTTTTTCACAAAACTTAATTTTTTACAAGACTTAACCAGTCATCAGCAATCTGGCTGGATGGTGGGGCACCATCATCAAAAGGCCACTTGTGAACATGGATACCTTCTTTCTTCACAAGGGCAGTGCTATCCTGTTGTGATAACTCCTTACTTCTTAAATTTCTCCATAAAATGTTTAAGGTTGCATTGGTTAGACTGAATGTAATAGGAAACCTCATGTTCTTGTATGAGACTTCCACAGGATCTGGAAGGTTTAGTCAAGCTATGTTAATTTAGTTAAAAACATCCAATAAGGTTATGAAAAAATTTTTTTTAATTGAATACAGAAATGACATAAAGAAACTGGTCTATTTTAATATACTCCACTTGAAATTCTCAGTGCTTTGAGTGTGAAGCTGGAAGTAATAGGAAATGAAGTGAACTTCCTAACAAGAAGCAGCAATCTTTCAATCCAGTAATACTGAGGCAGTGGATAGGAAGCACACTGAGTTTTATCCCATCTAGGTCAGAACTCATTGCAAATATTCTGCAGATTTCAATTCAACACTCTGTGTCCAGGTTAAATGCTCTTATGGGGGCTTTTGGTGAAATAGTGATGAATTTCTATATTTCACTTGTCTCCAGAGAGGCCATGCTGTGCCTGGGAGAATCTCCACTGGCCGTCAGAAACTCCATAAATGTGGCCAAGAAAGGAATACCCATTAAAGGCTGTGGTCTAATCATACAGCTGGACCGTAGGTGGCAGGGACACAGGTGGTGGTGGGACATCAGGTTCTACCATGAAGTGAGAGGCCCTGAGGAGAGCCTGGTGCTATGTTGGCCCACAGCAGAGGGAGCCAACTTGCATGCTGAGTCCCAAAGATTAACTTTTATTCAAAGAAGGGAAAGCTGGGAAATGAGGGAATTCAAAAGCACATTAATGAAAAAATTTATGAACTGAACCTATTTAGCCAAGAGACTTAATGGATAGAGACAGGATGTTTATGTGTGTTTTGCATGGAGAAATGTAAGGATGTATGTGGGGCTGGGCAGAAATGTCTCTTAGCTGTTTCTCAGGATTACTCTAGTCTCTGTTTCCAACGGGTAGACCAGAACTTCCTGGCTGAAAACTCTCCACTAACTTCCCTTGTTTCAGAATAAAATCCAGAATTTTCATCATACCATATATTGTCTGGCCACAGCCTACCTCTCCGTCTTCAATTACCACTCATCCTCACCACATTCGCCCTGTGCTCTAGCAATTCAGGTCCCTTGGCATAACTCTAAGATGCATGATTTCCTACTTCTGTCTCTTTTTAAAAAGGGCTAGTAAGAGTTAAAGCATGGATTCTCATGAAGGTCCAAACTCTTTCTAACATATTTAGCTTCCTTCTTGCTAATTGGAATCCAATTGTAGTATATAGCTAGCTTTAGAGGCCATCCTAAAATTGATATATCCATTTCTTTGTACCATCAGTACAAAAATATAGGGCAGAATATGCCTTTAACTTTGGAGCCACCTGCCTCACTTACCAACTCCCAAGAGAGAGGGTCAGTGGATTAGTGGATTCCTGCTGATGAGTCTGCTCAAAAGGCTGCTTTCAGAAATGCACAGGGCTGTAGTCGATGGAATCCTTATTTTTAGAAATGCTGCATTCCCTCTAGTCTAAAAATAGCCCCTGACAGTTCTCAACATCTAAAACCCCCTTGGGTAAAATGTACCCAAATTTATACCTTTGAATTTATAGAATCTGACTAGGAAAATTTCACATGGGTATAAAATTCCAGGGATTGAAGATAAATGAGATAACTCGTATAATATTTTGAGCTCTGTGGACATAAATTGCTATATACATCTAAGGCACGGTAGAATAATAGAAAAAAAGAAAAAGGGGAACTTAAAATAACTACTCATCAAACAGGAAAGCAAGTCTCCTCACTAACTTTCAGTTACATCTGTAAGGGATAACTGTGAATTTTGATGTTAAAGGACTCGTGATCTGGATGGATGGTTTCCCAAGCTTTTCCCTTTGTTTTTCCCATGGACTTTCTATCCATTCCTCTAGTTCAGTTAAGACAGGAAAAAGGAAAAACACTTATTTTCTCTATGTGTTAGTGTCATAGAGTTTCCTAAACCAACAAGAAAGTCAGGGGGATATAAGTATTCCCTATTCTTTAGCAACTTGTTTTTTTCCTCCTCCTCCTCTCATCCCACTCCAGATACTCTTTCTGCTGAGGTGGGAAGGATTTCAGAAATCCTCCTTTTTCCCAGAGCATCATGCTAACCTCATAAACATCACACTTACCCTAGTTCTCTGGACTGCACCCACCAACCACATTACTCTTCTCACTGCTATGCTGACACTTTTCTGTTACATTCTGCACACTGACTCTAAAGAGTCCCTGATGAAGTAGCACCATCAGAAGTGTTTTTCGTTTGCCTCTTCCCATTTGTCCCTCAGGGAGACAGACCAACAACACCTGCTATCACACCATTTCAAAATGGGGCAGATACATTTTAAGAAACACATTTAATGTACCATATTAGCCTGAAAGCATATATATCCCACTTCTCCAGGGAGAGTTTAGCCACCCCACAACCCCTCCAGAGCTGCATCTCCTTTCATCCCTGCATGCCTCTGAGACACCCATCTCGTATCTATCCCCTCTTTTGCTCAGAGGAAAAGGTGGATAGATATGGGCTGTTCAATGCTATTGAGGTTTAGGGATCCTAGTTTTCACAATTTATAGAGATAAACTTCTGAAACTTTATTAGACATGATTCATCAATCCCTTTGTAACTTCGGATTTCTCTTTTGCAAAAGTCTAGCTCATGCAACAAACAAACGTCTGTATGACTATCTCTCATTTCCCAGGATTTCAGTTCTAGTATACTTGAAATTTAGAACATTTCTATTGGGATACAACTTGTAAATATTTTAATGGCTTTTCCATTAACAACCTCTAAATTACTATCTCTGAGACCTGTAACCTGAGTCAGTCATTAATGTATCCAAATGAGGAAGTCAGAAAGAAATGTGCTAAGTATTTGCATGGAGAACTACATACATTAAAATATATCTATGTAATGACCTATATGGAAATAGAATCTAAAAAAGAGTGGATATATGTGTATGTATAAATGACTCACTTTGCTGTATAGCAGAAACTAACACAACATTGTAAATCAACTATACTCCAATAAAAAATATTGATAACAAATTTTAAAAATATACCTATGATTTGTATATTTCTACAAAGATACAAAAAGGATTTACAGAATCACGTTGAAACAGTTTTAGTGAGCAATATATAATAAATAAAAATAATTGGATAATAATTAGCATTTTAAATTTAAGATATGTACAATATAATTGGTAGTCTCTTAATTAAATGAGCTCTTATTATCCCTATCAAAATACCAAGGATATTTTTCACAGAACTAGGAAAACTAATTTAAAAATTTGTATGGAAACACAAAAGACCTCAAATAGCCAAAACAATATTGAGAAAGAAGAACAGAGCTAGAGGAATCATGCTCCTTGACTTCAGACTGTACTACAAAGCTACAGTAATCAAAACAGTATGGTACTAACACAAAAAACAGACACATAGATCACTGGAAAAGAAGAGACAGCCCAGAAATAAACCCATGCACTTATGGTCAATTAAACTATGTCAAAAGAGACAAGAATATACAATGGAGAAAAGACAGTCTCTTCAATAAGCAGTGCTGGGAAAACTGGATAGATACATATAAAAGAACGAGATTATATCATTATCTAACACCATATACAAAAATAAACTCAAAATGGATTAAAGATCTAAATATAAAAGCAGAAACCATAAAACTCCCAAAAGAAAATATAGGCAGAACACTCTAACAAAAATTATAGCAATATTTTTTGGACCTATCTACTAAAGCAAAGGAAATAAAAGCAAAAATAAACAAATGGGATCTGATTAAACTTAAAAGCTTTTGCACATCAAAGGACACCATCAACAAAATGAAAAGACAACCGACTGAATGGGAGAAAATATTTGCAAATGATATGACCAATAAGAGGTTAATAGCCAAACTATCTAAACAGCTAATACGACTCAACACACACACACAGAAACCTTATTAAGAATGGGGGGGGGCTTCCCTGGTGGTGCAGTGGTTGAGAGTCCGCCTGCCAATGTAGGGGACACGGGTTAGCCTGTGCGTCCGGAGCCTGTGCTCTGCAACAGCAGAGGCCACAACAGTGAGAGGCCCACGTACCACAAAAAAAAAAAAAAAAAAAAAAAATGGGGGGACTTCCTTGCAGTCCAATGTTTTAGACGTCACCTTCCAATGTAGGGGGTGCAGATTCAACCCCTATTCGGGGAGCTAAGATTCCACATGCCTCGTGGCCAAAAATCCAAAACATAAAACAGAAGCAATACTGTAACAAATTCAATAAAAACTTTAAAAATGGTCCACATCAAAAAAAGTCTTAAAAAAGAAAGAACTGCACAGAGACCTAAATAGACATTTTCCCAAGTAAGGCATACAGATGGACAACAGGCACATGAAATGATGCTCAACACTGTTAATGATCAGAGAAATGCAAATTAATATCACAATGAGATATCAACTCACACCTGTCAGAATGGCTATGATCAACAAGAACACAAATAACAAATGTTGGTGAGTATATGGAAAAGAGGAAACCCTAGTACGCTGTTGGTGGGAAGTGCAGCCACTATGAAAAACAGTATGGTGGTTTCTCAAAAAACTAAAAGTAGAACTACCATATGACTCAGCAATTCCTCTCTTGGGTATATACCTAATAAACCTCAAAAACACTAATTCAAATAGATACATGCAACCCAATGTTCATAGTAGTAGTATTTACAATTGACAAGATATGGAAGCAACCTAAGTGCTCATCAACAGATGATTGGATAAAGAAGATGTCCCCCCAGCACACACACGATAAAATCCTACTCAGCCATGAAAAGAATGAAATTTTGCCATTTGCAACAACATGGATGGACTTGGGGGGTATTTTGCTAAGTAAAATAAGTCAGACAGAGAAAGACAAATACTGTATGATATCACTTATATGTGAAATCCAAAAAATGAAACAAAGTAGTGAGTATAACAAAAAAGAAACAGACTCATAGATATCGAGAACAAACTAGTGGCTACCAGTGGGGAGAGGGAAGGGGGAAGGGCAAGTTAGGATTAGAGGACTAAGAGGTATAAACTACTATGTATAAAATAGATAAGCTACTAGGATATACTGTACAACACAGGGAATATAGCCATTATTTTGCAATAATGGAGTGCCAAATAATATGGGGTCATATTCGTAAACCTCCACAATTTGCACTTTGGTCCAAAATTATTTGCATTATTCCCACATTCAAAATACAGTCACTCTCTCCTGATAGCCTCCACAAGTTTGATCTCATTGCAGCCTCAGGCTCAGGGCTGAGGCCCAAGACCTCATTACAGAAGGGCACAAGGGTCCCTGGATTAGTTTCCTTGGATGCATCTCCTCAGGTGTGGTTTCTCTCAATTTTAAGATGTGTGAATTAAAATGAAAAGTTATTTTCCTCCTACACATCCAATATACACTGGTGGGGTAGGCATTGGATAAGTGCTATAGGCACAACTATTCAAAAGGAAAGGGGAGGTGGAAATAGGAGGTACAACGTTCACTGTTACACAGCAATTTTGAAACCCAGTCAGACACATGTTTGCAGTTCCTTGATTAGGAGCCAGTTCTGCAACCTGGGACTGACTCTTCAGAGTTCTTGGTTCCATCTTATTGGATCCTTGTTCCGCCACTTGAGTTATCATTCCTTTCCCATAAAAAGGAGGCTGTGTATGCAACTGAGTCATTTTCTCAGACTGTCTCCTGCCTGTAGAGACTCAAGATCCAAATGCTCTTTTGCATTTTGTGTTGCCTTTGTCCCATCCTGTCCACACTAACACAATTACATTAAAAATGATATGGGCTTTCTCTGTAGCAATTTATAACTGATTCTTTTAGACAGAGATCAAACCCACAAATCTTTTCAAGATAAACACTTTTCTACCTTGAGTTCCCTGTGAGGTTTCTATGGGAAAACACTCCTAAGATTCTTAGGGACCTATTGTTTACCAGTGAGGGGGTGTGGTCTGCCAGGGATGCCCTTAAAATCTTTAGAAGGCTTTTTTTTCTGTTTGAAAGGATTTATGTGACACAGTTAAATTTTTCTGAGGTCTTAACAAGGAATCTTATAGGTCTACCCAGGATTTGGTCTTTGCCCTGAAGCTGTTTCTTAATTTAAACGTTATATTATTTTATTTTTGCCATCTGGAGGGACTGGCACTGAGAAATGATTTTATCTTAACACCCAGAAAGCCCTGGATCCTTTATATTTCTTCCAAATTATGCTTGAAAAATGAGTAATTCCTTTTTGTAGTTCATCTGTTTATAACTATAACTTATCATACATGGCAAAAAGAGCTTATACTTCCAATATTTTGCACAAAAATCTTAGCTAGATCTATCAGTTCATGAGGTACATTTTCTATTTTTAATATTTCCATAATTAAGAGTTTTGCGAAACATTCTGCACTACATGAAATGAATCTCCTTTCCTCCAGCTTCAAATAACATTTTTCTTAATTTCCTTTAAGTCCTCACTAACAATCTCCTTGAGGCCTATCTAGCTTCTATTTACAGACTCCTCAAGTCCACTCAACTCCTGCTCACCACTGGAGTCCAAAGCCAATGTCAGTTGTTTTAGGTTTGTGTTACAGATACAGTCCAATTCCAGATACCAAATTATGTTCTTTTTCTCTGTTACTGCATGAAAAATTAACTCAAAGCTTAAGAGCTTAATATAGCAATCATTTTTGTTATGTCTCACAATTTCTGCAGGTCAAGAATTCCTAAAGAGCATGGCAGTATATTCTGCCTTGGTGTCTTTCATGAGGTTGCACTTGGATGGTAGCTGGAGCTGAAAGAGAAGGGGGCTGGCGCAGCTGGCACCTGCTAGGGCTCTCTCACTCAGTCTCAGGCTTGTCCCTGTGATTTTGCATGGGCTCTATGGACTTCTACAGCATGGCAACCTCAGGGCTCTTGTACAAGTACTCCAGTGAGCAAGACAGTAGTCTTATTTCCCTTTGTGACCTAGCTCAAAAAGTCACTTACCATCATTTCTCTTGTAGTCACAAATTCTCCCAAATTAAAGGGGAGGGGGAAATATACACCCCACTTCTCAATGAATTGGGGGCTATATTTTAAAACTGCCACGATGAATTTGGCTTATTTTAATCATGCTTGTTAAACAAGGTCTTGTTTCTTAACCACAAATTCTAAGTCTCCTACAAAAATTTTTCAGGAATACAATTCCCATCTTGGGATGATAGTACCATAGAATTAATTTGAATAGCTAAATCATGGACTTTTAAGCACCAAATAACATGGCACTAGGGTGTCTTAACCATCTTGTTTTTGTCCTTTCTGCCCTTCTAAAACAATGACTCGAATTCTAATAATCTAGCTTCCCTATAGATGAAGGCTTCTCTCTGTTCTGCTCAGTTATTCCCCTTTTCTGACCATTGCCAATTAAAACAAGAGATTTTAAATCAATTACGCTAAATGGTATGACCTTTGAGTGAAAAACATGACCTTCTGCTCTGAAGAGTTTTTCCATTATACAGTTAACTTCTTTGCCCCCATAAAGGACCTGAAATTGAAGATTTCATTATATCTATCACTTAGCACAAATTTCTCATTGGAGTAATGCAGTCATTATAACAGGTGAAAGAGGACATTTTGGCTGCTTAATATTAACAGGCTATAATGTGATCCTGATGACTATTCAATTTCCATAATCTTGATCTTATTTCTGCCTAAGGGAATACAAAACATCAAGATGCAAATAAAAATGTTTTTAACAACACTAGGTCATTAAGACAAAATTTGGGTTTTTTTTTCCTCTAGTCATTTTTATTTGAAAAGCTGATTGGAGTTTCAGTCTTACATGAAAATAAAACCCTTAAATAGTTGAAGTACTGCTCATTCCTTAGGAAAAGTCTTGAAATATCATGTCATTATGTAAAACTCTTGGGTTACGTGTACATTCCAAGTTAATTTCACTACTCATCATCCATCACAGCCATCATGGTATCCCAAAGGAGCATAGAGTGTGGATTTAAAGTGGAGGTACTTAATCCATCTCAATCTATCTGGCCTTTAATTTTACTCGTTTAACAAGAGCACACACTTTCATTTCCAGTTGACAATCTCATGTGATTGGCCAGAACTGGATCTACCTACATGTTTAATTAAGGAGTGACTAAATACTTCCATGACTCTGACTTTCTCATAATATAAAATTTAAAAAATCCAGGTAGTTAGAGTCAGAGGAATTGGCATTTTGGAAGATCTTTATCTTTTTCATTCAAAAGTTACCTGACTCTAAGATACTCTTGGGCTTCCCTGGTGGCGCAGCGGTTGCGCGTCCGCCTGCCGATGCAGGGGAACCGGGTTCGCGCCCCGGTCTGGGAGGATCCCACATGCCGCGGAGCGGCTGGGCCTGCGCGTCCGGCATACCACAAAAAAAATAAATAAATAAAATAAAATAAAATACTCTTAACTCATACTCATGAAATTCGTCAGCTCGTCAGATGTACGAGGTTGTACAGCCTGGCCTCTCATCTCAGTATTTTATATTAACAGAAGCCGCCAATGAATCTTAGTAGGTGTAATTAATTACATAAAGGATAAACCAAAAAGAAAATACATTGCTACTGTCAACTTCTCTTAGCCTTATGGCCTATATTAACTGGAGTACCACTTGGCATAGTTGTCTCTAGTTTTTACCCTCTGACCAGGTTAACTAAAGCAAGTCTGTGGAAACAGGCAAAGCGTCTACCTAGAAAATGAGGCAGGAATCCATCAGAAGTTAGGTGCTTTTCTTCTTCTGCAAGGTAAGAAGGCATCAATATGTGCAGACCATGTTCTCATTGATTGATTGGTTCATTCATCCATTTATTTATTCAACAAACATTATGTAGTATAAATCATGTTCCATGCAGAGAGAACCTTCCATATGTGCTCATTCTGACTTTAAATAATTACAAAGATATCTCTTCCATTCAGGACAGATGAGAGATCAGACAAAATGGATTTTGATTGTCTTTCAGAAAGTCCTGGAAGGAAAATTCAGGAACACTGGCTGTCTTTTAATGTCAGAAATCAAAACCTGAATGCAATTAGTTTGCAGAGTCAAATGTGATATAAAAAGAAAAAAAATCTTTTAATTAAATAATATTTTGCATTTCCAGACATCTCTATAACATTTCATTATCTTCCATAATTATCTTCAATATTATTTGCGTGTGTCAAGTAAATTGCCTGGGGCACTTGTTTGGAAGTCTTAAAATTAATTTGAACCTTTAAAAGCTTTAATTAAATTAATAATTATTTTATTCCTAGATAAAGCAAAACTCACTGACAATATACCAATTAGTATGTAAAAATGTATACCTGTGTCTGTTCACACACACATATATACCCTTCATTTGTATGCCAAATACTCTTCAATTTTTTTCATATGAGATTTCTCTGTTGATTCTCACAAAGCAATTAGGATAAATATAATCCAAGTATGTATACTAATTTTAGAAATTAAAGCATACCTAAATTTACCTAATTAGAGAATATACCAGTCAAGGTTATATCATAGAAAGAGAACTGCTACAAGTGAAATAGAATGAATAATTTATTTTAGGGGTTGGACATCATACAATTATGGGAGTTGTTGGAGCAGCCTATTATTTCTGTGTCTAATGTTGAACCTCAAGTCACTATAGGTTAGCCAGAGGGGCAGTTGGAAAACTGGATGTGAATGAGAGCAAGGACAAACTGGAACTTGCAAAAATAGAAGGAGACAAAGAATGGCAACTGGAACTTGTGAAAACAAACTGGAACTCATGTCTGTGTCTTACCATATCCAACCTCAATGCCATGGGTATATAGGACAAGCTGGCATCTTCACTACATAGTTGCACATACACTTGTGCATAAGCCAAATTGCCTGGTGCCCTGCACCAACCTTCAGAGCTGCCTCATTTCCATCTGCCAAATCTTGTGCACAATATCTCCTATGGACAATGCAAACCCAGAATCATGCAGAAGAGTTCTAAAAAACATGGTTTAGCTTAGCTAAGCTGACCCAGTTCAGAGCCAATGTAGGGAGATGTAGGATAGAATCTGGGTCTCCTAACTTAAGTCTTCTCCCATTACATTTGCCAAGGCTAATGTCCAACAGTAAGCTGATGTCTAGCATTGTCCACAGAGAAGCAGAACTTGGAAGACAAACCACAAGAAAAAAAATCTAATCCACTTGAAATGTGATGACTTCTACAGTGGTATGGTAAAATCAACTTGCTCAACAAGGAAGAAGAAGAATCTAGTATGTTGGTTTATGCACAAGGCACATTTCAATAGAAAATTAACCTTTGCTTTGATCTTCACTAACTTTCATCATTTATGCTATTATTTCAATAAACTACTCTCTTTAGGCAGCTCTTAGTAAGTAAATACAATCATAACAATAGTCATGAGGATTAGATTGATTATCTAATTGTCATCACTTACTTTGCTTCAGTGAAAGTAATTATATCCCTGTGTTGAGCCATTGGATCCACGACCATGTGAAAATCCAGTGCCTGACCAGGGAATAAAGCACTATTAAATATGCAGGGACTTTCGTCCTCTTCATTTATGATTTGTCTAGCCAATTAACAACACTTATTAGATGAGAAATCTAAATCTTTAGGAAACAATGAATTATAGAAAAGTTTCTCTTCTGTTTATTTCCAAGGTGCCCTTTATCCTGATTTTTCTCCATCTCCCAATTAAGGGGAACCTGGGCCTGAGGAACGATAGGAAAGCCTAAAGTTTGTGTGTTCCATTGCCTCCTAGCTGCAGTTTGTAGAGCCTAGAGGAGATGTACAAGACAGAGGTCCTGGGGAAGAAAGAAAACCTGTGAGACAGCTCTTCTAAATGAGTCCAAGGGGCTAGAGAGAAAGTGAGAATTCAGGCACACAGAAACAAGGAACAAACAAGATGAAGAATGGGGATAAAGGTAGAAATGAAAGATAGGTGCCCAAACCCCTCAGGCAACCTTTGTTTTCAAGTGTGGACAGAGAGCCCCATGTGCCATGACTTTATGGAAGAACTATTAGGGAGAAATGAGACTCAAACCCTAGAGAGGACTGCATGGTACAGAGGGGTGGGATAGGGAGGGTAGGAGGGAGATGCAAGAGGGACAGGATATGGGGATATATGTATACATATAGCTGATTCACTTTGTTGTACAGCAGAAACTAACACAACATTGTAAAGCAATTATACTCCAATAAAGATGTAAAAAAAAACTTTTAAAGAAATTATAAATGAAACCTATAAAGAAAAAATAACTGCACATGAAACTTCAAATATCTCGATAAAAATTTCAATTAAAACCAACAAACAAAAAAACAAAATAAATGGTGGTCATTACTACACAGAGCCTAGAGATTGGAATTAAGAAGAGACAAGGTCAGAATCAAATACTGTAGAAACTGAAAAGAAGGATCAAAGCCTTGGAGCTTCCTCCAGTGCACCTTTACACTTTCAGGCCTATCCCAGAGTTACCCACCACGACCACATAGAGGCCATTCTTCCCAACTGCTATACAATGAGAGGAATTTGTTAAAATTATAAAATTCAGTACAGAACTGTGATCTCTTTAGCATATTTTCCATCATGTCTAGCAGTACCTGATATGAGAACAAATCAGCAAGACTGACTCACACAGGAAATACTCCCTGGTCAGTAACAATAGCTCTCAAGTTTGCTGTGGAGGAGCAGAGGGGAAGCTGATGTGAGTGAATGTCACCACCTGAGCTTGTAGCTGTGGTAATATTTACTTTTAATGAGACTGACTCTTACACAGGAAATACTCCCTGGTCAGTAACAATTGCTCTCAAGTTTGCTGTGGAGGAGCAGAGGGGAAGCTGATGTGAGTGAATGTCACCACCTGAGCTTGTAGCTGTGGTAATATTTACTTTTAATGGCTGCTACTTTTTTTGAAAGAGCTGACCTACTTTTTTTCTCTTCACTCAGCTTCCACCCCCCACTGGCCCTGAGAAAAGGGGCAGGTTGAAGAAAAACCTGTCACAATATTATATCAGAACCTCTACAGAATCTCATGAGAGGAGAAAACATGGACAATGATAGAGAGTTCTAAAACATTTTCTTTTGAGGAAAGGAAAAGTTAGATTTACTCTAGAATCACCCAGACATTCAGGGAGGATTTCATCTCATTCATCCATAGCTAAAATTTGGAAACACTTGAATTGGCAGGTGGACTAACCAAGATCTATTTGCTGTATTTAAACATGTGATATAATAGTCACCTTATGGTAATTCTTTAGATGATTGCAAGCAGCTGGAGTTTTTCAAGTTCTAATGTGCTTAAATATACAATAACTATGGCAGTGATCAAGCTAAATACGGTAGAAATAAAATAACATAAGAAACTATATTTACAGTCATTTCAAAGCTCTAACTAGAATTAGAATGATGGCAGAGAAATTCTAAACTTACTCTTGCAGCTTTCTCTAACTTTGTAGAACAAAACTCTGAACTCTCACCGAAAGGGTAAACCCACCTGATGTGAGATGCTTTTAATTAGATTGAGCCAGACCCCAGAGTGGGTGAGGAAGGAAAAAAGAGGAAAAATCTTCCTCAGAGCTTTTCTTCTACCACTGTTCTCCTGAATAGGCCTAGAAAATAGTCCAAACTTTCTCCTCCCTGGGACAAAAACATAAAGACATATCTTTTTTTGAAAATAGTGCATGGTCTTTACATGATTTTCAACTCAATTCAACCCTCTTTGAGTACTATTCTATGCTAGGTACATATGTTAGGCCCCAAACCTGGGCCCTAAATACGAAAAAGACACAATTCCTGGGCCTAAAGAATTTAGTCCATTATGGGAGACGAACCCCTTAGTACTAACTATGAAGCAAAGTGATGGCGATGTTTGAAAAAAGCAAAAATGCATGTCTATGGTATCCCAAATGACTTCATCAGCCATCATTCATTTAAAGGCTTTTTCCTTTGTCATATTGTTTTTATGTTAATGGGAGGATTTATGAGGCTGTGCTAGAGAAAATAAAATGTTAAAGGCATACTTATACAGAGCTAGCAATATCTCCTTTGTCAATAACAAATCTAGGTAATTTTAGTTCCTGCTCAATTATGCAAAAGGAAATTGATAGAAAACAGTATAAAACATAGATGTGAATAATACAGAGTAACTCAAGGAGATGGAAATGGAGCGGATTATTCAGACTTCAAACAGGACTGCTAACAAAGATGGCTTTGGTGTCTTGCCACTTCCTTTAGAGCTAGAGAGAACAAGATGATTTTACATATTGGAAGTATAAATTGCTTGTACATAGATTTCCCCTTTTCATCCTCAGATTGGATGAAAGGAAAACTATGCCAACTGAAAGCAGGCTTTAGAATCTCAGACTCCCTGTTATCTTTTATTTGATTTTGTCATGTTTGACTTTCACTAGCCATTGTTCTTCCAAACCCTTGATTCAGGCAGTTTTTCTGGACCCTTCTTCTGAAGTAAGATATGACTTTTATTTTCCATTTTTTAATGAATTGACTTGTCAGGAGTCATTCTAAATTAAGCATAATAACAATGGAATTCTACATGAAAGACATTCTGGATTTCTGAATGCGCACCAAGAAGAATGTCATTTGAAATAATTAAAAGTAGAATTTCCTATAATAAATCTACCTTGTAGATCAGGTATGAACATGCTTTTTGCTGGTTTCTGTTTCAACCATGACTTGCTGCAGACATTTATTCCCTCTGAGGACTCGGTGTTACTGCTTAAGTTAGGACCTTAAATATATAAATATTCTCACAAAAGATAGAAGTCATTGTCCATATAACACAGATGACACTCCAAATTCAACCTTATCTGGAAATAGGGATTTTTGCAGAAATCATTAGATAAAATGAAGTCATTCTGGATTAGTGTGGGCCCTAAATCCAATGACTTGTGTCCTTATAATAACAGGAGAGGACACACAGAGATTTCTACAGAGGAAGGACACCATGTGAAGACAGAGGCAGAGATTGGAGTGATGCCTTCACAAGCCAAAGAATGCCAATGCTTGCTGGCAGAGAAGGCCGAGGAGAGAGGCCTGGAACAAATTCTCCCTCAGAGCCTCCAGAAGAAACCAATCTTATCGACATCTTAATTTTAGACTTCAAGCCTCCAAAACTGTGAGAGAATAAATTTCTGTTGTTTTGAGCCACCCAATTTGTAGTAATTTGTTATGGCAGCCGTATAAAATTAATATGGTTTCCAATTATTTTTATAACCAAAATGCCCCAAGCCTCGTTAATATCTGGGCAGGTAGAGTCGGACATGTAGTAATAACTCAGATTTAATTGGGACTTGCTCACACTTTCTGATGCATGATATTCAGGCCCTTTGAAAAAATTTCCCCCTCCTCACAATCAAAACCCTTTATTTCTCGGTATCTCCAGGGAGAGTTTCTCGGGTACGCACAAATGTCTGCCCCAGTAGACCTTTTCATGGCCCCTGTGGATATCGCTCTTTGCCTGGTACTGTCAATGAAAAACTGAAGAAAATGAGGTGCCAAAGTTTCAGGGGGGTTCTGTGACACAGGAGGGAGGTAAGCCTCTCTAACCCTTCTGTGTTACATTGAGATAAAGGGGTTCTAAAACATTACTGATTTAGTAAAATAGCTTTTTAAATTTCTAAGTGTGTCTTTCTCTCTCCCTAGAAACTAGGCAAGGGGCTATGAAGAAAATGGGAAATTCAAATAATATCCATCAGGCTGAACCTATTACTGCCTCTCCATCAGTTAAGGAAGTTTTCCTTTCATCCAATCTGAGGATGAAAAGGAGAAATCTATGTACAAGCAATTTATACTTCCAATACGTAAAATCATCTTGTTCTCTCTAGCTCTAAAGGAAGTGGCAAGACACCAAAGCCATCTTTGTTAGCAGTCCTGTTTGAAGTCTGAATAATCCGCTCCATTTCCATCTCCTTGAGTTACTCTGTATTATTCACATCTATGTTTTATACTGTTTTCTATCAATTTCCTTTTGCATAATTGAGCAGGAACTAAAATTACCTAGATTTGTTATTGACAAAGGAGATATTGCTAGCTCTGTATAAGTATGCCTTTAACATTTTATTTTCTCTAGCACAGCCTCATAAATCCTCCCATTAACATAAAAACAATATGACAAAGGAAAAAGCCTTTAAATGAATGATGGCTGATGAAGTCATCTGGGATACCATAGACATGCATTTTTGCTTTTTTCAAACATCGCCATCACTTTGCTTTATAGTTAGTACTAAGGGGTTCGTCTCCCATAATGGACTAAATTCTTTAGGCCCAGGAATTGTGTCTTTTTCGTATTTAGGGCCCAGGTTTGGGGCCTAACATATGTACCTAGCATAGAATAGTACTCAAAGAGGGTTGAATTGAGTTGAAAATCATGTAAAGACCATGCACTATTTTCAAAAAAAGATATGTCTTTATGTTTTTGTCCCAGGGAGGAGAAAGTTTGGACTATTTTCTAGGCCTATTCAGGAGAACAGTGGTAGAAGAAAAGCTCTGAGGAAGATTTTTCCTCTTTTTTCCTTCCTCACCCACTCTGGGGTCTGGCTCAATCGTGTCCCCTGCATCGGCAGGCGGATTCTCAACCACTGCGCCACCAGGGAAGTCCTGGACTAAATTCTTTGGGCCCAGGTTTGGGGCCTAACATATGTACCTAGCATAGAATAGTACTCAAAGAGGGTTGAATTGAGTTGAAAATCATGTAAAGACCATGCACTATTTTCAAAAACAAGATATGTCTTTATGTTTTTGTCCCAGGGAGAAAGTTTGGACTATTTTCTAGGCCTATTCAGGAGAACAGTGGTAGAAGAAAAGCTCTGAGGAAGATTTTTCCTCTTTTTTCCTTCCTCACCCACTCTGGGGTCTGGCTCAATCTAATTAAAAGCATCTCACATCAGGTGGGTTTACCCTTTCGGTGAGAGTTCAGAGTTTTGTTCTACAAAGTTAGAGAAAGCTGCAAGAGTAAGTTTAGAATTTCTCTGCCATCATTCTAATTCTAGTTAGAGCTTTGAAATGACTGTAAATATAGTTTCTTATGTTATTTTATTTCTACCGTATTTAGCTTGATCACTGCCATAGTTATTGTATATTTAAGCACATTAGAACTTGAAAAACTCCAGCTGCTTGCAATCATTTAAAGAATTACCATAAGTTGACTATTATATCACGTGTTTAAATACAGATTGATAAGAATATGGATTTGCTGCACATGAAAGAAGCCTCATTCTGGTAATTTCCTTCAGCAGTTGCTTTCTCATCTGAAACCTAGGATATACTACTTAACTCATTTTCTGGCATCCAAAACAAAGTATATAAATAAAAAGTGGAGAAAATGTTTTTCTATTACCGACAAGAAAAACTCTGCCTTTATTCATGCTGAAAACCAAAGTCGGCCGAGGGAGAAACTGAAGCTCCTGGCACGTGAAGGGAATGTCAGTTTTAGGACTTAGTGGAGCCTGGTTTTCACGTCTTCCTCTCACCGCCTCCAGCACTTTCTGAAGCCAAGTTTCAGGCTGTGGGCCAGACTAAAATATTGACATGAAATCTCCTGCGCTACTTTGTATCCTTCTAATAAATAATGCTTTATCACAAGAAGTTTACTTTCATATATTAAAAAATAAAATATATTTTAGAATCCTCCTGAATTTACAATATTTCTGAAGCTCCTTGAGATGATAGCATTTTAAGCTCATAGCATAGTACACTGACACTGCAAGTTCCTGTTCAGATGAACTTTGTATATTACAAAATGGATTCTCCCCAAAGCAAAATAATAATAATAATAATGGCTACATCTACCACCTAATT
This sequence comes from Physeter macrocephalus, assembly GCF_002837175.3. Classification (NCBI taxonomy): domain Eukaryota; kingdom Metazoa; phylum Chordata; class Mammalia; order Artiodactyla; family Physeteridae; genus Physeter; species Physeter macrocephalus. The sequence continues at coordinate 143,953,778 of NC_041224.1, forward strand.
TTTATTACTTATTATCTGTGGTTCAGCATGTTAACTATAATGTAACAATTATAAAAGGATATAGCAGTTTCCATTACAATTATTAGCAGCATTATAATGTTAGCAGTGTTATAATGGTTCAAGTTAAGCTCATCCTTATAAAAACTGAATGTTTCATAAGAACAAAGAATTGACTAGAAATGTCACTTTAATGGGAATATGATGGAAAGTTAAATTTCAATATCATCTAATGCACTATTGTTACCGTTAATGAGATCTAGTTCTATGTCAGAACGAAAAAATGCAAAACATAACAAAGAGAACTTCCAGGGACAGCTCACACTTGTCTTCAACGTACTAGTAGCATATTCAGAGAGTAAAATTTACTAGTGGCACATTTAGAGGGTAAAACTGTGACCCATGTACCACATTTTGGTGGTTGTTTCAAATATTTACTCATGATTCAGTTTCTGATTTGGACTTGAGGGCAAAGTATATTAGCAGCACAGCTAGAAGTAATGTCAAGAAATAGATCAGTTGTTAAAATATTACTCCACGGCCTTTGTACTGTGCTGTTTAGTCTTAAGTGACACTCTGACAGTGAATTTTTGCACTGATTCTTCGAAGTATAAAAATAATCTGCTGAATTGTATCTAGGGGAGAAGATGAAATTCTGATTATCACAACAAATATTTATGAGGACTGGAAACATTTTTTAAAATGCTTAAGAATCCCAGAGCTAAAATGTCCTTTCTGAGATGGTCTAGCCAGTCCCAAAGCATGAGATAGCATTGCAGCTAAGTAAGTGCACTATTTGAGAAACTGGAGATTCTAATAAATTGTTTATTTTGCCCACAAAATATTCAACAGCTTTTAGATTTAGGAAATGTTTTCATCTAATCAACAACCTGTAGGTCAAGTAAAAGTCCTTTTTCACTGTTACTCAGCATAATAAAGAGAAGATTTTGACATACACAGATTGTTAGCAGTACATTGCTCTTCCATCTCCAAATGAAAATTAACACATGAAGCATATTTGAAAAGGGCTCTGGAGGAAATAGCTCCTGAGGCCAGGGCTCTTCAGTCTTTTGTTGGACCAACCCACCTTCCATGTACAATCTGTTTTCCTCTTCCAAACTTTGACAGCACTTTCATCATTACTGGCAATAGAATTGTCAGATGAGGTGATCCAGTTCAGAGTAGAAGGACTATCTTCACACAAATCTGAGAGGTAAATGCTTGTCTCTCAGCATATATCCTTTTTAATATATTCACATTTTTCTTTCTAGATTACTTTTTGATGGAATGAGATGAATAGACATTTTTCTCATTGAAAAATTTGTAGCATGTTCTTCTTTAGCCCTAAACTTACCTCAACGACTTTAAACAGGAACTTCCAACCCATTGTCCTAACATTTAAAAATTCTCCATCTTATATTTAACATCTTTATTGGAGTATAATTGCTTTACAATGGTGTGTTAGTTTCTGCTTTACGACAAAGTGAATCAGCTATACATATACATATATCCCCATATCTCCTCCCTCTTGCGTCTCCCTCCCACAGGGAGTGGGAAGGGTAAGCTGGGAAAAATTCTCTATCTCAAAATTTAATTACAGTTCTTTTTTCTTTGGAAGTGAAATTTACATACAGTGACATGCCTCTGTCTTAAGTGTACAAATCTAGTAGTTTTGAAGGAGGCATACACCTGGGTAACTCATACTCATGTGAAAATATAAAACATTTTCCTTACTTCAGACTATTCTCTCATGCTCTTCCTGTGTAATTTCTCCCCATTAAAAGCGACTATTTTTCTGATTTGTTTTGCTTGTTCTAGGGTTTCATATAAATGGAATCACACGCAGCATGCAGTCTTTAGATCTGGCTTATTTCCTTTGGTATAATGTTTATGAGATTCTTATACATTGTTGTGTATAATTTTTTTATTGTTGTTAAGAAGTAGTCCATTGCATGATTAAACAAGAATTTGATTACTTTATTGTTGATAAATATTTACATGGTTTCCAGTTTTATTGCTACTGTGAATAAAGCTGCTGGAACATTCTTGTACAAGTATCTATGTGGACAGGTTTTTATTTCTCTTGGGTAAATGCCTAGGACTGAAATTTTTGGATCATAGAGTAGTAGTATATTTAACTTTATAAGAAACTTCCAAACTGTTTTCCAATTTTCTGTTTTTTATCATTTTACTCTCCCACTAATAACATATAAGAGTTTCCTTTCTGTTGTTATCCAATCTCCCCAAAGATTGGTACTGACAGCCTTTTTAATTTTAGCCATTCTAGGGACTTGAAGTGACATGCTATTATGGTTTTAATATCTAATGTCCTGAAAACTAATACAAGCTTGCATGTGCTTATTGGGTATTCATGTATCATCTTTATCAAGTCCTTTATATGTTTTTAAAACTGGATTTTGTCTATTCTTGACTTATAAGAATTCTTAGTATATTCTGCATATAAATTGTCATATATATGTTATATAAATATTTGCTTGTTCATTTTCTTAAAGCTCTATTTCTATGAGTAGAAGTTTAAATTTTGATTAAGTATACCATAACATTTTTTTCTTTTATGGTTGCTTTCTGTGTCTGCCTAAGAGATGTTTACCTAACCCCAGGTCACAAAGATATTGTCATTCTCATGTCTTTTTTCTAGAGGTTATATAATGTTAGCTTTTAGTTTTAGGTCAATAATCTTTCTCAAACTTCTTTTTTTGTATATAGTGAGACATTGGAGTTGAGGTTTACTTTTTTTCATACATATATTCAGTAATACAAAATCATATTCAAACCCATTAGTTGCAAATGGTTGAATTTTTATTGAATTGTTCCATTGAATTGTTTGGATCGCTGTATCAAAAATCAACTGGAACAACTGAGAAATCCCAGACAGGATAACACAACAAGCAAAGAAAGTTTGAAAGGTGGAAAAAGAAGGTGGACAGCCTAGGCTTCTGGGGACTTGAGGAACAACAGTGGTGAGTTCTTCTGTTGCCTCATTGCCTTCCATATATCTCTGGACAGCGTGCTGCAGAAGGCTCCAACTCTGAATACCAATAGGCACGGTTAAAAAGGCTTCAAGTAAACCCTTACCTCTAGCTTAAGGGCCCACAATAGGGTGACCCAACAAGAATAAACTTATTGGCAATTCCCACCCTACTCCAATCAAATACCAATGGAAAAAGTTCACCCCCACCCACTATCATTTCAGAAAGGCCAAGTGGAAATTAATCTTTCACCCACTCCCCAGTCCAACAGAAGCAGGCAGCACTCTGATTCCCCTGCCCTATGCTGTGATGAGCCAAGCAGGAAGCTGATGTTACATCCTTGCTGGCCTACAGAAAGCTGTGCTCCAATTTCCCTAGCAAGGTGCTGTCAGTGGGGTTCAGCAGCAACTGAACTTCTATTCCCACCCAGCAGCAACCGGCTTAGCAAAGCAGTGTGAGGTGGGACTTGGCACCATCAGGCTTTACTCCCCCACCCATTTAGGGCCAAGGGGGTGACTAAGATACTATCCAATTATTCACCAACGAAGTAGAAGGAGGTGTGGGAAGCAGGGCTAGCTGGCATTCTGTTTCCCCCTCCCCTCTTCTGATATCAAAGGGCGAGGAGTTGACTATACATACCTAATTGGCCCTAGTGCTACTTCAACATGAAGACTGCCTACTAATAAAAGATGATAAAAAAATAGAATCCATAGTCTCTCAACATAATATCCAAAATATCCAGAAGACAGTAGATAAAAATCATATACCAAGAACCAGGAGATGATTTAACTGTTGGAATTATCTGATAAGATTTCAAAGCAGCCATCATTAAAATGCTTTAATAAACAAGTACATATTCTTTTGAAGTACATTAAAAAATAGAAAATCTTAGTGAAGTAATAGAAACTATAAAAAATAATCCATATAAACTGTAGAGCTAAAAAATATAAATACCAAAATTTTAAAACTTGATAAATAATGGAATGGGGATGACAGAGAATGGAATCAGTGAACTTGAGCATACAACAATAGAATTTACCCAGTTTGAACAACAGAGAGGAAATAAATTTTCTAAAAATGAACAACGTCTCAGGGACCTTTGGAACAATAACAAAAAAGTTAATGTTTATATCATTAGAGTGCCAGAAGGAGAAGAGAGAGAGTTGAACTGAAAAATTATTCAAAGAAATAACAGCTGAAAACTTCCCATATTTGGCAAAAGACATAAACCTACAGATTCAAGAAACCAAACTAATTTCAAATAGGATAAACCAAGATACATCATCAGTAAATTTTAGAGAGCTAGAGACAAAGATAACAACCAGCCTGAAAAAAACCCACAGTATCTATAGGGGAACACTGATTTAAATGGGGACCAGAAGGAAGTGACACAACATTTTTAAAGTTATGAAAAAGAAAGAACTGCCAATGGCACATTTTATGTCCAGGGAAATATCCTTCAGAAATGGGGAATAAAGGCATTTTCAGATGAATCCATAACCCGTGTGTGATCATGATATAAAAATCAGACAAATATCAATTGAGGGACATTCTGCAAAATACCTAATCAGTACTCCTTGAAACTATCAAGGTTATCAAAAACAAGGAAAGTCTGAGAAACTGTAACCACCAAGTGGAACAAAAGAGACACATGATGACTAAGTGTAATGTGGAATCCTCAACTGGACATGGAACAGAAAAAGGACATTAAGAAAAACTAAGGAAATATGAATAAAGTATAGATTTTAGTTAATATGTCAGTTCATTAATTGTGACAAATGTACCATACTAAAAGTAAGATGTTAATAATGGCAGAGTCTAGATGGGGGATATATGGGAACTCTCTGTACTCTCTTTGCAAGTTTTCTGTAAATCTAAACCTATTATAAAGTAAGAAGTTTATTTTTAAAAGATGCCCTTAAAATATAAAGAAGTCTTACAACTGAATAATACGAGATAGCAATCCAAAACAAATGGCCAAAATATTTGAAAAGTCCCTCAGAAAAGAAGTTCAGATGGCACATAAGTACATAAAAAGATTACCAATACTATTAACTATTAAGGAAGTATGAACTAAGCTGCAATGAAATACCACTAGACACTCACTAGAATGACTGTAATCAAAAAGACTGACAATGCGAAGGGTTGGCAAGAATGTTGAATAAATGTTGCTAGAAATGCAAAATGGTACAGCTACTTTACAAAGAGTTTGGCAGTTTCTTGTGAAGTTAAATATACATTTATAGAATCTAGGAATCCCATGCCTAGATATTTTGCCCAAGAGCAATTAAAACACAGCTCAATCAAAACACTTGAACAAAAAATTCTGAGGGCATTTTATTCATCAAAGTCTAAAAGTGAAAAGATCCCTAATATCTGTCAATTGTCAAATGGAAGAACAAATTGTGGTATATCCATACCATAGAATACTACTTAACAATTGTGATGTTTTTGTTATGCGCCAACTTGGTCATGCTGAACTAAAGTTCCCAGAATTCCTTTTCATCTTTGTTTCTGGTTAGCATGTGATACTTTTTTTTTTTTTTTTTTTTTTTTGTGGTATGCGGGCCTCCCTCTGTTGTGGCCTCTCCCGTTGCGGAGCACAGGCTCCGGACGCGCAGGCTCAGCGGCCATGGCTCACGGGCCCAGCTGTTCCGCGGCATGTGGGATCCTCCCAGACCGGGGCGCGAACCCGGTTCCCCTGCATCGGCAGGCGGACGCGCAACCACTGCGCCACCAGGGAAGCCCCATGTGATACTTTTAATGTTCTTATTTTCCATTTGTATATTCTCTTGGATAAAGTGTTTTTTCAAGCCTTTTGCCCATTTGCTAGTTGGGTTGTTTTTTTCCTTTCTGTTGAGATATGAGAGTTCTTTACATATTCTTTATGTATTCTGGATACACATGTTTTGTTGGATAGCAGATTTGCAAATATTTTTCCCAGTCTGCAGCTTGTCTTTTTATTCTCTTAGCAGTATTTCATTGTGTATTCACAGCAGTGTATCCACTGAAAAAAATGTTAATTATGATGAAGTTTAATTTGGCAATCTTTTTTTCTCTTTGATGGACTGTTCTTTTAAAATCGTGTCTGGGAACTTTTAACCTAAATTCCAGTAATAAAGATTTTCTCCTATTTTAAAATTTTATTATAGTTTTATGTTTTGAATTTAGTTCTATGGTTCATTTTGAATTATTTTTTGTATAAGGGATGAGGTTTGAGTCAAGATTGTTTTTTTGCATGTCAAATTATCCCAACACCATTTGTCAAAAAGACAATCTATTCTGTATGAAATTGCCTTTGCAACTTTGTCAAAAATCAATTGGCCAAATGAACTGAATTCTTCTGAATTGTACATTTAAAAGCATAAATGTGATTAACTTCATGTGTATTTTCCCACAATAAAATATCAGTTGGTTATATTTATGAGGAACTATTTATGGATTCTATGTTCAATGAAACATCTATCTGTTCTGTTGATATCTGTATCTGCTCATTCACCAGGACCATGCTGTCTTGATTATTTACATTTTTATCTGTGTTTAAATTGGGTAATGTGAGTCATTCAACTTTATTTTTCTTTTTCAAAATTACTTTGGTTATTCTATTTTTTTACCTTTTCCTATAAATTTTTGAATCAACTTGTCTAGTATCTATCTACAAAAATTCCTGTTGGGATTTTTCTTCAATAAGTAGATTCGTTTGGGGAAAATTGACATCTTAACTATTTTTTTTCAGCTTTGCTGAGGTGTTATTGACAAAGAAAATTGTAAGATCATCTTAACTATTTTGAGTATTTCCATCCAAGACATAGTATACCTTCTGATATACTTACATCATCCTTGAATTGTTTCATTAGTGATTCATAGCATTATGCATCGCGAGCCTGCACATGTTTTGGTAGATTTATACCTACAAATTTCAAGTTTTGGTACTAATGTAAGTTACACTATTTTTCAAGATTTCATTTTCCAGTTATTCATTGCTAGTACATAGAAATAAGATTGATATTTGTGTGTTGACCTTATGCCCTGCTGCTTTCCATAACATTTATTAGTTCTAGAAAGTTTTTGACAGATTCCATGAACATTTTCACCTAGACAATCATGTAATCTGTGAATAGGGACAGTTATATTTCTTTATTTCTGATATATATGCTTTTTATTTCTTTTCTCTATCTTATTGTACTGACTATGACTTATAATGTTGACTAGTAGTGGTGAGGGTAGACAGTTGGCTTTATTCACAAGGTTAGAGTGAACACATTCAGTTTCTTACTACTAAGTGATATTTGTGGTAGGTTTTTGTAGATGTTGTTTATCAAGTTGAGGAAGTGCCTTATATTCCCAGTTTGATTAGTTTTTGTGATGAAGGAATAGATGTTGAATTTTGTCAAATTCTTTTTCTGTATCAATTGATATGATTATGTGATTTTTTTCTTTATTTTGTTAATATGGTGGGTTACATTGACTGACTTTCAAATATTGAGCGAACTTTCCGTTCCTGGAATAAACATCATTCAGTTATGTTGTACTCTTTTTTCTATATGTAATTAGATTAGATTTGCTGGTATATTATTGAAGATTTTTTGTGTCTGTATTTACAAGATATACTTGTCTATAGTTTACTTGTATGTCTTGGCAGAAGTTAGCATTATTATTATTATTGATGTTTTCAAAGAATCATCTTTGGGTTTCACTGATTTTCTCTATTGATATTTTCAACGAATCATCCTTGGGTCCCTGATTTTCTCTTTTCAATTTTATTGAATAGATTTGGTTTTTATTATTTCCTTTCTTCTACTTACTCTGGGTTATTTTACATTTTTCAGTTTTTAAGGTGAAAAAATAGATTATTCAGTCGAGATCTTGCTTCTTTTCTAATATAAGCATTTAAGGGTATAAATTTACCTCTAAGCACTGCCTGAGATACATCCCACAAACTTTCATTTATTTGGACTTTCATACTCATTCAGTTCCAAATATTTTCTAATTTTCCTGTGACTTCCTTTTTAATCCATGTATCATTTAGATATGTTGTTTAATTTTCAAGTATTTGGAGATTTTCTTGTTATCTTTCTGTTATTAAGTCCTTGTTGAATTCCATTATGGTCAGAGAACATAATTTGCATGATTTCAATTATGTTAAATTTGGTTAATGTTTGGTTTAAGATATAGTAGTTTTTAAAAATTTATTTATTCATTTATTCAATTATTTAAAAAATACCTGTTATGTATTACACATTTCACTAGGCAATAGAGATACAACAGTAAACTATAGAGGAGAGGATAGTCCTTGCCCTTATGGGTAAGTGAGAGAAATCAAGTGGAGAAAAGAGATATTAGGTATGCAATTAGTTAATCATTTAAATATAATAGTGATAAGTATTACAAAATTGATCTGTATAAGAGTTTTATCAGATTTTAGTTTGAGTAAAAAAAACTACATATTTTCTCAGTATAGTACTTCTAATATAATATTTTATTTCAAAATAACATCTATTTGAAAATATTATGGCTATTTTGGTCTTGATTCGTTTTTGTAATGTATAATTTTTGCCACCTGATCGTAAGAAAGTCAAAGAATGTTTTTATAGATTATAGTGAAACGGCTATATAAATTTGGAACAACTTGGCTCAAATCCTCCACAGCAGAGGTTCTCCAAGTGTGGTTCTTGGATCAGCAGCCTCAGCTTCACTTGGGAATTCGGTCAGCATTGCAAATTCTTGGGCCTCACCCCAGACCTACTGAATTAGAAACTCTGGAAGTAGGGTGAAGCTAATAGGGTTGTAATAAGCCTTCCAGGTGATTCTGAGCATGTTAAAGTTTGAGAACATGTGTTCTAAATGGTTAGATATTTGGCCACTCAACAAAAGTAATATAGTATGTGAATAGTATTAATAAATTTGGGAAAATATGACAGTGGCATTTCTTCATTCTTGGGTTTTATAAAGATTTGATTTGATCTTTAAGAAATATAATGAGCCATTATCATTCTGGGATATATCTTGAGTACTTTGAGGATCCATAAATTTATGAATATATGATATAGTAGTTTTGTTTTAAGATATAGTTTGTCCTTTTTTTGGTCTATTTCAGCAAATGATCCATAGGACTTGAAAATAATGTTTATTCTTCTGTTGGTTTGGGGTGTTTTCAAAATGCCATGTGTGTTGGTTACTGGTGTTATCTGGTTCTTTTTCTATATCCTATTGACTTTCTATTGGTTACTGAGAAAGGGGTTTTGAATCTCCCAACTATAATTGTTGGTTTGTTTATATCTCCTTTTAGTTCTATCAGTTTTTGTTTCTTCTAGTTTGAAATTCTATTGGTATGTGCTATATGCAAACATATTTAAGATTTTTGTGTCTTTTTGCTGACTTGACCTTTTGATTATATGTACAGTTGACCCTTGAAAAACAGGGATTTGAACTGTGTGGGTCAACTTATATACAATCTTTTCAATAAATACATACTCCATAATCCACATTTGGTTGAATCTGGGTGCAGAACTGAAACTATGGAGGGCCGACTGTAAAGTTATATGTGGATTTTTGACTGTGCTAGGGTTGGTGCCCCTAACGCCCATGTTGTTCAAGGGTTAACTGTAATTTCCTTCTTTACTCCTGGTAATTTTACTTGATTCAATATAAACTTTTCTGACAGAATATATCTACTCCAGCTTTCTATTGATTAGTGTATATATGGGATATCTTTTTGTATCCTGTTCCTTGAAAATATTTTTTTGTGCTAAAATATACATAAAATAAAATTTACCATCTTAACCAATTTAAAGTGTACAGTTCAGTGGCATTAAGTACATTCATGTGATGTTGTGCAACTATCACCACCATCTAACTCTATAACTTTTTCATAATCCCAAACAGGATCTCTGTGCCCATTAAACAATAACTCTCCATGCTCCCCACCCCACAGCCCCTAATAACATCTGTTTTACTTTCTGTCTCTAAGAATTTGCCTATTCTAGGTACCCTATATATGTGGAATTATACGATTTTTTTGTGTGTCTGGCTTTCTTTCACTTAGCAAAATGTTCTCAAGTCTCATCCAAGTGGTAGCATGTATCAGAATTTTATCCCTTTTAACCATTTCATTCCATTATATGTATATGCCACATTTTGTTTATCCATTTACCTGTTGTGGATATTTGGGTTGTTTTCAACGTTTTGGCTATTGTGAATAATGCTGCTATGAACATAGGCGTTCAAGTATCTGTTTGAATAAAGCTTTTAAGTATATAATGAGAAGTGGAATTGATGTATCATATAGTAATTCTTCTATTTTAGCTTTATGAGGACCCACCAAACTGTTTTGCACAGTGGATGAACCATTTTATATCCCTTCAAGAATGCACAAGATTTCCAATTTCTCCAGCATCTTCACCGATATTTATTTTCCTGTTTTTTATAATAGCCATGCTAATGAGTGTGAAGTAGTATCTCATTGTGATTTTAATTTTAATTTACCCAATGGCTAATAATGTTGAGATATTTCCATGTGCTCACTGGTCATTTGCATATGCTCCTTGGAGAAATGTCTTTTCAAGTCCTTATATATTTTTTAAATTAAATTGTTTATTTTTTAGTAGTTGCTGACTTATAGGAGTTCTTTATTCTGGACATCAATCCCTTATCAAATAAATGCTTTGCAGATATTTCCTCTTATTCTGAAGGCAGCTTTTTCACTCTCTAGATAATGTCATTTAATGGACAAAAGTGTTCAATTTTAATGAAGTCCAGTTTATCTATTTTTCTTTTGTTGCTTGTACTTTATCACAATATTCAAATCATTGGCAAATCAAATGTCATGAATATTTTCCTCTAGGTTTTTTGTTTTTTTTTAATAAAGTTGTCACAGTTTTAGTTCTTACATTGAGATTTTAGTCCAATTTTGAGTTAATTTTTGTATATGATGTAACGTAAGGGTATAATTTCAGTCTTTTACATATGGATATCTAGTTTTCCCAGCACCCTTTGTTGAAAAGACTATCATTTCTTTGTTAATGGTCTTGACACCCTTGTCAAAAATCAATTGACCATATATACAATAGTTTATTTCTTGACTCTTATGTATCTGTTTCCCATGCTAGAATCATGCTGTTTGTTATGGTAGCTTTGTAGCAAGCTCTGAATTCAAGAAGTATGAGTTCTCCAACTTTATCTTTTTCAAGATTGTTTTGGCTATGTGGGGTCCCTTGAAATTACAAATGAACTTAAGGATAGATTTTTCTATTTATGCAAAAAACATTGTTGACATTTTGTTAGGAATTGCTTTGAATCTTCAGCTGGCTTTGGATAGTATTGCCATCTTAAAAATATTAAGTCTTCCAATCCATGAATGTGGGACTTTTTAAGTTTATTTTTATGTCTTCTTTAATATATTTCAGGAATGTTTTGTAGTTTGCAGTGTACAAGTCTTTTCCACCCTGGTTAAATTTATTCTTAAGTACTTTATTCTTTTGATGCTATTTTTATGAAATTGTTTCTTAATATCCTTTTGGGATTGTTCATTGTTAATGTATAGAAATGCAACTGATTTTTGCATGTTGATTTTATATCCTACAACTTTCTGAATTTGTTTATTATCTCCAACTTTTTTATGGAATATTTAGGGTTTCTACATATAAGATTATGTCGTCTGTGAACAGAAATCATTTTACATCTTCTTCTCTAATTTGGATGTCTTTTATGGTTTTTTTTTACTTCTCCAATTCCTCTGGCTAGAACTTCCAATAGAATGTTGAATTGGAGATAAACTATATTTGACATTAATAATAATAATAAAAATATATATGTCAGACATTAAGCTCTTTCATATACATGTTTCCATTTAATTTTCATTACAATGCTAAAAGATAGATATTATCATCCTCATTTTAGAGATAAGGAGAATGAAGCAGATGCTAAATAAATATCATGAGATTACATACCTAGAAAGTGATGGACCGACCTGGAGTTTGAATCAGGCGTGAGTGACCTCAAAAACAATAAACTTTCCTATACACTTTGCCTTTATGTCAATTACAAAAGCAATACCATTAGTGCACTTTCTAAATTATGTATTTCTCATTTGCTAGGTAATGTTCCTTTAGATATCCTTTTTCCTCACTGATTTCTTTCAAAGGAAGGAGACCTAACAAAAATTTACATTTTGTGGATATTTGGAATTTTAAATATTTGCTTGGAGGAAAAAGACTGAGTGTAAAATCTTTAATTACAGCAGATAAATTCTACATTCTTCTAAAACTGTGATAAAATCCATCAAGAGAAGTCATGGGTGACTTCTGGAGTCTGTATCATAAATGGAAATTCAGTAGCAGAAAATCTAAAAGATTCTTTAAGTTTGATTTGTTTCTTATCTGAATCACTAATTAAAACCAGACAGACTGTTTATATTTGTGTGATGATGCATGAAAAATGAAGATAAGTAATTTTGTATTTGTCTTTTAAGAGCAAATACACCATTATAGGTAAAAGCATAGATTAGCATCCTTCTTGGCATACTTCAAAAATGATCCTATTTATGTGAAAAAACAGTAATTGCACAAGATGGACAGAGCATAAGTTTGGCAAGAAGATCAATCCTGCACTCTGGTGAATGGCTGTAACTCAAAATTTCTTATTGTTTCCATAGTTTTGTAATCACTCTTTCACTTAACAGTCTTTTCTGTAATACCAGCTTTTAAAAATGCTTTTTTCAATACTCCCAAGAAATTATCAGCAGAAGCAAGAAGCTCGCTTCTGGAAGAACTATTAACTAGTTCAAGAGTCAGCTGATGAGAAAGCCAATGGTCTTAGTATTCCTTACAGTCAGGCTTCTTAAAGGTTCAAAAAGATAAACAGGGCTTCCCTGGTGGCGCAGTGGTTGCGCGCCCGCCTGCCGATGCAGGGGAACCGGGCTCGCTCCCCGGTCTGGGAGGATCCCACATGCCGCGGAGCGGCTGGGTCCGTGAGCCATGGCCGCTGAGCCTGCGCGTCCGGAGCCTGTGCTCCGCAACGGGAGAGGCCACAACAGTGTGAGGCCCGCGTACCACAAAAAAAAAAAAAAAAAAAAAAAAAAAAAAAAAAGATAAACAGTTCCAGTGTACTAGATTCACTATAAATTTTTCATTATCATATATACATATATATATCTGATTATATCAATATTGTATATACACATATAGCTAATATTTATAGTATAGATGAAGGATATAGTATGCTTCCTTGCATACCCTATGTAGAGACCTTACAATTTGGTTCTCTGTTAAGCACTGGGTGACACAAATTTGTATAAGACATGGAGACTTCCACCTGTGCTTTAAGAGCAGATGAAACATAGTAGAACTACCTCTGTAACATACGGCCTATCTGAATAATTCAGAATTCTATAGAAAGAGAAACTTAAATACTTTTGTCTTGTATTGTGATATAGCCACACAGTAATATAGCAACCAATAGAATAAAGTCATCAAGAAGGAGAATTAAAAAGTGGCAGAGTCAGATAGAGAATTAGGAAAGGTATCATAAAAAGGGAGACAGAACTTGCAAGACACATAAAAAGAAAAGTTCTTCAGATAAGAAGAAAATCAAGAGAATTATCAATTAATGAATGAGTAGGGAATATTAGAATTACACCTAACATTGAAAATATAGGGGTTTAAATACTGTTAGGATCATAGATAGAAATTATGATATTTTGAGTAAAAATAAATAATGTAAAACTTTTAGAAAGAACATGATCTATCTGCATCCATCTCACCAAACACATATAGGGAAGTTTGCAAGTTTAGACCGTGAGATGGAGAGGAGGTGGGATCTTAAAGCAAAAGTTTTTGGTACAACACAAGAAATGGCTGGTAATAACTAAACAGTGGTAATATAACTTATACTAATATAAATAATAGTGAATGCTGTGTTACTGAAAGCATTCAAGCAGAACTTAAGTGACTATATGTCAAGAGGTGATTGCTTTTTGAGAGTGAAAAATTAGAATAAGTAGATGACTTCTAAGCTTCATTTCAAATCTAAGATATTATTTTTCTATCACATTTAATTTTTTGTTTATATTCCTTTTCCTGATCCTATTCCTTTTAGTTATAAAATTTTCATTTATTTCCATTTGCTGTAAATATTAATTGTAAAATCTATCACTTCCCCAGTATTGACTACTGCATGTTATTTACTGCAGCAAAAGTTATGACCTATGAAACTAAAAGAATGGAAAACAGTCTTTCAGGAAATAACACCTCATTAAATATGCAACTTATGTCAAAAATGTGATGCTATTATATTTTATTATTATAGAATTAAAATATGTTCATTGTAGAAAATTTAGAAGATGCATATGAAATGTAAATTATCCTGTGGACCTAGAGAGGGAAACATTTTTTCTCTCCTCTCTTCCTCCTCTTTCACTTTCTGAAACAGAGATTTAACATTATAGGCTATAGATTAGAATGCTGCTAGGGTATATTTTCCAGTGGTCAGAGTCATTATATTTTAAAAAGTTAAACACTGATGAAATTTTTTCCCCTCTTCACACCTCCAAATAAGAGGCAGTAGTTGCAATTGAATCCAGGCCTTTCATGAGAACCTGTCTGTTCCCCTCTCTTTTCTCTGCCACCAGAATCTAGAAGGTCCCAAGATGAAGGCTGGACTTGGGAGTAGAGGGAAATGGGGGTTGAGTGAGCATTAGATTTAGAAGAGATTATTTAGATCTCTAACCTGGGGCACCAGCTTGTTGGGATGTCAGATAAACTGCCAGATAACAAATTTGTTTCTTGGAGGATTTGTGTAGAAGAATGGCTGAAATATGGGATGGAAGTCCAGTATTACTTGATTACCTGGTCAAATATTACCTAGTAAAACTCTAATCTCACTCTGATTCCTAACAATTCCTTCTACCCAGAGATGAATTTTGGAATTCTTTAGTGCAAAACCTTACTGTCTTCCTTCCATATTTTGAGTCCAGGAATTTTTTTTAATCTTTCAAAGTACAGAGAACCGTAATATTTATAATTTAACAATTACTTTCCATGGTATGAAGTAAATTTATAACATAACTTTGAAAGTTTCATTGCATCTATACCTAATTATTTCACACATGAGTGACAAGAATGTTAGTACCTACTCAATGGCCATATTTTCTCCTTTTCCTGTCAATTTAACCCTGATTTTGCTTGGGGTTGCAGTGTATTTATCCCCTAAGAAATGACTGAAGAGTGTTCCATATAAATCATGGAAATTCTATCTCTTTTTCCAGGTACCTACTTTCCCAGCCTCCTTGCATCTGGAATTTGCCATATGACCCACTTCTGGCCAATGAGAGGTAGGGGCAAGTCTACTGAGATAGGGAGACTTCTGGGAAATATCACCCCTCCCCATGATGAATGGAGAGCTTTATTTATCATTTACTTCATTTTCTCCAGGTTGCTGCTTGGATCTGTGGCCATAATTTTATGGCCAACAGAAAGAGGACTAAAAAAATGCTGCCCAGTGAGGATGGCAGAGAAGAAGGATAGAAAGAGCCTAGTTTCTCAATCGGATTGCAGAAACAAACTAGGAGTAGACTATTTCCACATTATTAATATGATTTTCTGTGCCTTGCAGAAAAATACAACTTACGCTTCCCCTCTTACAAGCAGAGCTTTGATGAACATTTACATAGTTAAGTCTTTATTCACATTCATGATTATGTCTTTATGATAAATTTCTAAAGATAGAATTATTAATTCATAGGATGCAAAAGACTAAAACTTTTGATGTATATTGCCAAAATTCCTTGAGAAAGACAGTAGACATTGAGGATTCAACAAACACTATAGAAACTCTTTTAGAAGTAAAATTGTACCAAAAATGTCAATTTTCCTTAAGAAGATCCTTTATCTCTACAACTTTCTGGAAAGTCCAGAAAAATCCCAAGAGAAAACAGAGGGTCCATAAAGTCTGGAAAACATAATCAAATATATAGAATGTCATGAAAGACATTTTCTATCTGTAAATACATGCATAGATTAAAAAATTATCTAAGTTTCCAGACTTAGGTACAACTGGTAGAACTATCAACTGACAATGATGTTTGAGTTCAGAGTTTAAGTACCTTGATTAGGATGTGCGGGAAATCACTCCATAGCACAGCATAACTCTGTGGCTAATATGCTGTCTTCTGAAGACTGTCACAGGAGAGCCTAAAGTAAAACTGGAATTCTATTCTCAGACACTTAGGGTGAGCTTCTAAACTTAAAAGTCCTCACTGTGCCATTTTCTCAGTCCCCCATCTTTGGTAAAGGTCATTCCAAAGAGTTATAAAGCCAAACATCAGCAATAGCATACTAAATGCAGTGAAATGGTAGGGAAACATACGGCAGGCTTATTACTCCAATATAGCTCTAATTACTGACATAGCAGAACCCCATTATCAGGTTAGTTAACTGAGAGGTGAAAGAAAGGTTGAAGGTACAGAATGTCCTTTTGAGAAGTTTTTATTTTTTGATATCTGTATTATAGCTCCATTTGACAAGACTTTCCTGTGTATACCACTGTGACTATTCCTAATACCTAAATTTATATGCTAAGATATGTTTCAAGCAAAGTTCTGGGCCATAAAATGTTATTTCCCTTAATAAACAATTTATTTCCAGCTTCCTCTGGGGTCAGTTAACAGTAGGAATGCACGGTATTTTAAAAGATCTATTCACTCTAATAAGAATAACAAGTTCATTCTTACTATTGCTGACTGCTCTCTAATAAAATGGGCCCATTTACTTCTAGCTATATATTAAGTCTGAACATCACATACATGGAATGTGAGACCATCAACCTGGTCTTTCGCATTGAAACGTTTACAGATTAACTGAGAAGAAAGTACAAGTATACAAGGAAAGTTAACTATGTTTCCCTATCTTAACGCGGGAAAATTTCAGGTTAAGATTGGAATTATGCTGCCACAAGCTACCTTCATTATGGGCTTCTGGCTACCAGGACTGTGAGGCAATACATTTCTGCTGTTCTTAGCCACCCAGTTTTTGGTACTTTGTAAAAGCAGCCCTAGGAAACTATGTTCTCCCTAGTACTTCTCACCATCTGAAAGTTACCTCATTTGTTTACTCATTTACATTCTATCTACTCCACAGAATATGTTTCATGAGAGCAGGGACCACAGCAGCTAGAGATCCATAGATGGATGAAATATAATGTTTATCTTTGAGGGATTTAGGAAAGTATTATTAATTAAAATGTAAAGCATTTACATATTCATTAATTGAACAAATATTTAAGCACTGTCTGTTCCAGGTACTGCTGCAAGTGTTGAGGTCACAGTTGGGGAACAAGCGCTTACATTCTGCAAGAAAGAAAGATAAATAAAAAGATATAAACAAGATAAAGAATATAAAATAGAGTAATATGATAGAGACTGAAATTGTAAGAGAACTTTAAATTGATAGTCATGAAAGATCAGTCAGAAATAATCTAGGTCTATATAAGGAGCAGAGTTGAGAAGTTAAAAAGGTGAGCTGTTTTTTTCTTTTTTTAATATTTATTTATTTTTGGCTGTGTAGGGTCTTAGTTGTGGCATGCGGGATCTTTCACTGCAGTGCATGGGCTTCTCTCTAGTTGTGGTGTACAGGCTTCTCATCCAGTTATGGTGCACAGGCTCCAGAGCATGTGGGCTCAGTAGTTGCAGCACGTGGGCTCTCTAGTTGTGGCACACAGGCTCCAGAGTATATGGGCTCTGTAGTTGTGGTGCGCGGGCTCCAGAGTGTGTGGGCTCAGTAGTTACTGTGCCCAGGCTTAGTTGCCCTGCGGCATGTGGGATCTTAGTTCCCTGACCAGGGATCGAACCTGCATCCCCTGCACTGGAAGGCGGAGTCTTAATTACTGGACCACCAGGGAAGTCCCCAAAAGGTGAATGTTTAGATTAGGTGAATGAAGCATACGATGGGACAAATAAGAATGAGGGTGGCAGGTGTTTAATCTCATAGGACCTGGTAAGCTATGGTCAGGGTATGGATTTTACTCTAAGTACCACAGAAAGTTATTAGAAGCTTGCAATTAAGAGTTTGCCATAGTCTTGACACTGTGCATAGAAAACGCTAAAGACACCACCAGAAAACTACTAGAGTTCATCAATGAATTTGATAAAGTTGCAGGATACAGAATTAATATACAGAAATCTATTGTGTTTCTTTATACTAGCAACAAACTATCAGAAAGAGAAATTAAGGAAAAAATCCTATGTACCATCACATCAAAAAGAATAAAATACCTAGGAATAAACCTACTTAAGGAGGTAAAAGACCTATACCTGGAAAACTATAAGACAATGATGAAAGAAATTGAAGATGACACAGATGGAAAGATATACTGTATTCTTGGAATGGAAGAATCAATTTTGTTAAAATGTTTACACTACCAAAGGCATTCTACAGATTCAATGCAATCCCTATGAATATACCAAGGGCATTTTTCACAGAATTAGAACAAATAACTTTAAAATTTGTATGGAAACACAAAGAACCCCAAATAAGCAAAATATCTTGAGGAGAGGAACAGAGCTGGAGGAATCAGGCTCCCTGACTTCAGACTATACTACAAAGCTATGGTCATCAAAACAGTATGGTACTGGCACAAAAACAGAAATATAGATGAAGGGAACAGAATAGAGAGCCCATAAATAAACCCATGCACTTAAGGTCAATTAATCTACAACAAAGGAGGCAAGAATATACAATGGAGAAAAGACAGTCTCTTTAATAAGTGGTGCTGGGAAAACTGGACAGCTACGTGTAAAAGAATGACATTAGAACATTCTCTAACACCATACACAGAAATAAACTCAAAATGAATTAAAGACCTAAATGTAAGATTGGATATCACAAAACTCCTAGAGAAAAACATAGGCAGAACACTCTTTGACATAAATTGTAGCAATATTTTTTGGAACCATCTCCTAAAGCAAAGAAATAAAAACAAAAATAAGCAAATGCCATGTAATTAAACTTAAAAGATTTTGCACATCAAAGGAAACCATCAACAAACAAAAAGACAACGTACTGAATGGGAGAAAATATTTGCAAATGATATGACCAATTAGAGGCTAACATCCAACACATATAAGCAGTTCATACAACTCAACGTCAAAAAAAAAAAAAAAACGATTAAGAAATGGGCAGAAGACCTGAGTAGACATTTTTCCAAAGAAGAAATGCAGATGGCCAATAGGCACATGAAAATATGCTCAACATCGCTAATCATCAGGGGAAATGCAAGTCAAAAGCACACTGAGACATCAACTCACACCTGTCAGAATGGCTATCATCAGCAAAAACACAAATAATAAATGTGGGCAAGGATGTGGAGAAAAGGGAACCCTTGTACACTGTTGGCAGGAATGTAAATTGGTGCAGCCACTGTGGAAAACAAAATGGAGGCCTCTCAAAAAACTAAAAATAGAACTGCCATATGACCCAGCAATTCTACTCCTGGGTATATATCTGGAAAAAAACCCCACTAATTCAAAAAGATACATGGACCCCGATGTTCATAGCAGTATTATTTACAATTGCCAGTATATGAAAGCAACCTAAATGTCTATCAACAGATGAATGGATAAAGAAGATGTGGTACTACCAAATGTAAATTAGATAGCTAGTGGGAAGCTGCCGCATAGCACAGGGAGATCATCAACAAATGAATGGATAAAGAAGATGTGGTATATATGTATATACAATGGAATACTACTCAGCCATAAAAAAGAATGAAATTTTGCCATTTGCAGCAACATGGTTGGACTTGGAGGGTATTATGCTAAGTGTAATAAGTCAAATAGAGAGAGACAAATGTGTGAAATCTAAAAAATACAACAAACTAGTTAATATAACAAAAAAGAAGCAGACTCACAGATATAGAGAACAAACTAGTGGTTACCAGTGGGGAGGGGCAGTGGGGCAGGGCAACATAGGGGTAGGAGATTAAGAGGTACAAACTGTTATGTATAAAATAAGCTACAAGGATATATTATACAGCAGGGGGAATATAGCAAATATTTTATAATAACTCTAAATGGGGCATAACCTTTAAAATTGTACACTTGTAATTTATATTATATTATACATCACCTAACCTTCAATCAAAGAAAAAAGGTTGCCATGTTCTGAATTATTTTCTAAAAATATCACTCTACTGCTGTGTAGTTAGATGGACTATAGGGAGACAAAACTGGAAACAGAAATATTAGTTAGGGGCCTGTTGCAGAAGCCCAGATGAGAGACAGTTGTAGCCTTATCTAGAGTGGTAGCAGGAGAATTAATGAGAAAGGTTATCAATGCATTTTGGAGGGATAGCTGATAGCACTATCTGTTGGATGGAAGATAGAGGCACTTTAAAAGAAGAAATCAGGACAAATTCTTAGGTTTCTTCATGATCTCTTACTTTTATTTTTAAAACCTAACTCTATTGATTGAATGACAAATCTTCAATTGAGAAAAATTTATTTTATGTTTAAATAGAAGAGAGTAGACAGGTGTTTGAGCTAAATGATCTTTAAGCTCTTGGACAACTTGACTGTCTATGACCCTAATGCTCAGAGTAGAGCAGCTACTCTGCTATTAGTCAGTCAGTCTCAGGAATTGAGGAGCCCACTCAGTAAGAGGGTAGTTGGGACTAGGATGGTGACTCCATCTACAATGGATGCATGTTATTCATTAATTTTTCCAATTTCACATGACAGTGCTTTGATTAAATAAAATCATGATCACTCCTGGCTACCCCTGTGTTCTAGGCTTGATGTTAATGCTTTAAATATGTTACCACATAATTCTCATAAAAATGCCATGCAGTAAGTAAAATTATTCCTCTCTTATAGATCAAGCAGCTGATTCTGAGATAGCAGTAAAATGTCCAAGACCTTAGAGCTAGGAAATAACGCAATCAGAATTTTAACCTAGATCTAACTTCCAAGATTGTTCTTAACTCCTATTTTATACTTCTTCATCTCTGATTCGTAAAGATCTTCAGTGAATAATAAATAAGGGCTATGAGAAGAATTAAAAATAGGGTGGATCAGATAAATATTTTTGTCTTATTTTAACTTAGTTTATTTGAAATCTGTCTTAGTATGAAATAGTGTGAATATGTTTTAGTGTGTAAATATATACACACATTTATACCCACATGTGAAACACACACAGACACACACATATATCGACTCTCAATAGAAAAAAAAATCTCTTAGTAGTAAGACAGGTAAAATCCTCTTGTCATGGGTAACTTTAATTTCAGATCTACTCAACAGATCAATACTTTGGCTTATTGGAGAAGAAGCTTCCTTGAGCCAAAATGAGAGTGTTCGTTAAAAAAGAAGAAGAAAATGCCATTTTTATTGCTTGCTCTATGTTCCCATTCATTGGTTGCTTAGAGAATAAATCAAAGTGACAATGAGTTGAAATGAAAATCAAGTTTTGCTAGCATTTTCATTTAAAGAATTCTTCAAAAAGCTGAAAATGAAAGAAAAAAATGAAAGTCATTCTTATTGCTAATGAAATGTTTCCTTGCTGTCAAGCAGTGTGTGGCTGAAAGAAAAACGACTTGGACTTAACCAGAAACTCAAAATACGGTGCATTTTCAACCTGGTAATTAAGCAGATATGAGATGTCACAGTGATTGCTACAATGGACTGGCTCTGAAATGCACACTCTGGATTAAATGGTACCTGAAAGGTGAGGGCACCACTCTGTAGTCTTGGCTAATCTACGTGAAATGATGGCATTGGGAAGCCACTCCTGCTGGTTCCCACTAAAGCATGTCCCCATGCACCTGCTCGAAAAGCAGGTGTTTTTTTTCCATAGATCTGATTTCAAAAACAAGGTTAAAAGATGACAGCTGTGAGAAAATGAAGCCATTCTCTGGAGAGTAGCTGCCCTGTGGGATAAGGAAAACAGTTCTTGGAAGCCAGCCCTGCAGCACGTTATTAGTCAGGTGTAAAAGGAGCTGCCTCCTCTAGAACTTGAGCTGAAAGTTTCCTTTTAAGCCTCTCTTAGGCAATATAATTTCTCACTTTCTAAAAACTAAAAAAAATGAACATCTATACCGATATATTCATTTGACATTCATCCCACAAGCATTTGTTGAGCAATTACTAATATTAACAGCAATGCTAACATGCTCCTGAAAAAAGTAAAGAACTTTGTAAGCTAAGGAAATTTTGATGTGCCATAACCAAAAAAAGTTTTAATTCAGCATTGAGCATTTCTACACGCATGCTAACAGACTGCTGTTACTGTTGATTAAGGTCATTTGGTGGTACTGCTCAGGGACATAAAAATCTTTCCATGAGAAACATTTCAAACTCAAATACAGTTATCAAATTCCTATTTTGCACAAAGTATGTGTGCTGTGGAGGAATTTAATGATGAGAATCTGCTGAAGAAAGTAGACATATAGACAGTGAAAGTCAAGTCACAATTATGCTTTCATGGTAAAAGTGTCCTATAAGCACAGAACAGAGGAAAATAAAACCCAACTCGGGCAGTTAGGGAATGATTTAACGGCATCGTAGTTGAACCTGTATCTGGATATAAACAATAAATAAGGGTGGAATATTCTGGCAGAAGGACCAATAGAAGCAATGAAGGCCCAGAGACTACAAACTTTGGGGAATGACAACTAGTATTCTCGTTTGAGGGTAGAAGTGGAGGTGGGGGAAGGGAAGATTTTAATGGGAGATAAAAATGAAGTGAGTGACCACAAATATCATGCTAAAGAATGCGGGCTTTATTTTTGTAACAAATCAGGAAACATTAGCAGTGCTGGAGCAGGAGTGGGTCATGATCACAATAGTGCTCTAGGAAGATAAAGCCTGTGGCTATATTGGGGACAGAGAGATAGGATTGGTTTAAAGGCTGTCACAATAGTCCAAACAAAAAGTAATGGGTCCTCAAATGAGTACACTGGCAATAGGGGTGAGGGAGGAAAGAGAAGTCAGCAACACTGAAGAAATAGAATTAGTATTGGTTGTCAGTAGATTGAGTTTTTGGTTAGATGTGAAGATGTCCTGATAACTGTTGGAAATTCTGAACTAAGGTCAAGAGAAGCCAAGGTCAGTAGTGTAGATCTGGGAGTTCTCTGCATCAAATTTAAATTTTGGGTTTATAACAGTGGATGAAGGTGTCCAGAAAAGGAAAATATAGCAATTACTAAGGAGGGGACCATGTGAAATATCAGTGTTTAATAGCTTAAGAAGTGGAAGCATCAAGGGAGGACGCATAGTGAGCCAAAAAGGCAAGAAGAGGCAGGAGTGGTCCAGGCTTTAGGGGAGCCAAGTTGGATGCAGTACAAAAAGCAGGAGTTGGTCCTGATGATTTGTAGGCATTGGTGACCACTGGCAGAGCAGACTCAGAGACAATGTAATGGCCAAATGAAAACTTCCTAAGGTTGGGGAGTAAAGAACAAAGAATGGAGAGGTAGTGAACAGACATGGCTTTTTGTGACATTAGGAGTTTAGCATGGGAGAGTATGTTGAATGGGAAGCAGAGGCAAAAGTGATGTTTTTAGGAGTGAGGACACAAGAGAATGTGTGTCCTGGAGACCTGGAGAAGGAAACCTGAAGAATAAAATTGTGAGGGAGAGGATCTAAGAAGAGTAAGGGGAGCACATAGAGGACTGACTATACGGTTTGCCATGGCAAGACAGAATGTTTAAAAGACAGACAGAATGTTTAAAAATGCAGAAGACAGAATGTTTAAAAATGCAGAAGACAGAATGTTTAAAAATGCAGACAGAATGTTTAAAAATGCAGAAGATACTGAGGTGGGTGAGAAGTAAGCCTACAAATCCAGTGAATAAGAAGTATAGCAGTTTGAAGGGATGGCCAAGCACAAGCCTAATCCAGTTGGAATAAGGAATAAAGGATTCGAAATGAGGCTGAATGAAATTTATGTAAGGAGATCTGGTTAAGTCAACAAGGATGAAGGTAGAAGCAGATTAGGGGAAGGGAAAAACCTGATAACTAATAGGTGTTTCTATCTGTGATGGTTAATTTTATGTATCAGCTTGACTGAGCCGTGGGGTGCCCAGATTAAACATTATTTCTGGGTGTGTCAGTGAGGGTACTTGCCCTCCCCAATGTGGGTGGGTATCATCCAATCTGTTAAAGGCCTGAATAGAACAAAAAGCAGAGCAAGGGAGGATTTGTTCCCTTTCTTCCTGTCCATTTGATCTGGGGTATCAGTCTTCACCTAGGTTTGGACTAGGATTTACACCACTGGCTCCTCTGGTTCTCAGGCCTTTGGACTCAGACTGGAAGTACACTGCCAGGTCTCCTGGGTCTCCAGCTTGCAGACAGAAGATCAAGAGATTTCTCAGACTCATCTATCTATCCATCCATTCATCCATCTTTCTATCTTTCCATCTATTCCCCATTGTTCTGTTTCTCTGGAGAACCCTGACTAATACACCATCTCTACCAGTATACCTATAGTATGTTCGTATGTGTATACATAGATATACATACATATACACATATATCCATTTTCCTTCCTATAAATATTTCATTTCAATTTCTTTTCCTGCTTATTTATTCAGAAATGGATTCCATTTGAAGAAATATCTTCAAGTCACTTAAATCAAGTTATTACAATAAGAATTAATTCAACTGATGAGGACAAAAGCTAAAGCATAAAAATGGAAAAGAGAAGTCTAATAGGTCACATGTATGTAGTATTTTTGCAATGGTCAAAGCACTTTTACATACTATGTGATCTTCTTTGAGCCATACAGTATAGCTCTGGAATCCCTCAGGCAGGAATTATTTTCCCTATTCTTTCAATGAAGAAACCGGTTATGACCACACAGATCCTCATCTTCTAAATCCTGATACAGAGCAACTTCTGTTGCAGTTCTCACATCATGTTGTCTTTCTGTTCAGATAAAGATTTTAGGTTTTATTTTTCAAAGGAGTAAAAATATGGAAGAGTAGAATCTTTTCAATGCTCAAGTTTTTATAAACAGTTAAGTTTAATGTCTAATATTTATACATTAATTTATTGTTTATAAGGAGTTGTAATAAAATCTCAATGTCCCTTACATGTTCCTTTGAATTCCGAGACAGTCTTTTATTGCATGAGTGTGAGCGTTATCAATTTCACCTTCCAGCTTCCTCAATGCTAGACCCTGTGAAAAGTGCTTCAGTCTGGCAAAAAAATCAGACTTTAGAAGAATTACTGGAGAGAAAAGAAACCACACTTTGATAGCATTAATTATTTAGTTGGAACTTGCAGTCTGGATATTCAAGAAGCTTCTGACATATACCACATTACAGTCAGGCACTAGAGAGACTAGCAACACAAAAATTTTCTTGTTGCCTGAGGCATGTTTTAATTTGAGGCTCAATGATTCAGTCCTACATGAGCAACTGAAATACAAACTTTTCTTCTGGAAGTGGGTTTGTGAGGACTTTGGGGTGAACATCTCTGAAGAGCTTAAGTAACATCTGCCAGAGTAGGATTGTTGTTTTATTTGGCTTAGAATTGTTTATAGGTAAAGACAAACTTTTATTAAATTCTGACATGTTTTCATTCTCATTTAATAGGAAAGAAGATATGTCATAGGTTGGGCAGCAATCAAAACAGCATTCTTCAGGGAGTATGTTAAAGCCATTAACACAGGACTTAATCCTGGCTTCTTTCGGCAGGACCAGCGTCAAGGGACAGTTTCTGTTGAGTCCCACCTGAAATTTATTATTTACCAAGTTGTTTAAGATCTGAAAAATGGTGGGGCTGAGTATCTCAGCTGCTTTCTGCAGCTTCAAGGGGCCCATCTTCTGAGGCTGGTTCTTCCCCCAGGGTTCTGTCTCAGGCATGTAATTTAAGAAGACTGCCATATTATTTTGGAGGTTAAGCTGAGAGCTTCCTTGGGTAATTGAGGTCACCTTCATGTGGGCAGGAGTTGGTCTGAGGTAATTCCATTTTTTAAATCTTTCTTTTTCCTTTTCTCTGAAGATGTCTTCAGAGATGGCAGTGAAAAAGGACAGAGTGCTCTATTTTTTTAGCTGTGGTATGTTCATGAATGTTCAGGTTTTAAATTCTTTGCACAATGTATGTTATGTATAATTCTTTATATGTATAAAATAGTTCACTACAAACCTTTTAAATACTGTTTTCAAAATGTTTTTTAAAAGTGATATATTCTCAGAAATTAGACTCTTCCTTTACTCTATTCCCTGTGCTTTTCTCTGATTTCGGCACTTGTGAGGAGAGAAGCAAAATTAAAGTCTTCTAAAAATCAACTCTTTCAAAGGCTAAGGATTATGGACTGGAGAGCTGGGCTGTAGCCAGTTAATTACCTTTAACAACTTAGAACTTAAAAGGGCACTTTATTTAATTTTTTTGTGTTTTCTCTTTTTCTTTCTCTCCCTCTCTCTTTTTTTTTTTTTGCGTTTTACCTGTGTTGTAGGATTTTTAAGACTTACTTTTAAAATGTTGCAGAGCTGTAGTGCTGCAGAAACTGGATATAAAGCAGCAGAAGACCTAACGTTTAGAGTGAACTTGACTGAAATCAGATGGGAAAACATTTCGGTCTTCCTCCCTGCCACCCACCCCCCAACCTTGGCTGCTAGGACATTATCTCCTTAAATTAAAGTAACCTTCCAAAAATCACAATTTACACAATGGCTTTCTTATCATTTCTTTTAGGAGTGAGGAAATAAGAGAATGACCATGAAAAGCAATTATCTGGAAAAGGAGAGAAGATGTGTGAGAGGAAATAAAAAGGGCAAAGCCAAAAAATGTAGGAGTGCCTATGCCATAACCACTTTAGAATGCCTTTGCTAATGTCTGAAGGCTTCTGAGCTAGGGGAGGGATGATCCCAGTGAATAAGATATGTGTCATAAAAGGAGAAGAATGAGGCATGTTCTTTTTCTATTCACTGGATATATGCAACTTAGGATGATGATGGTGATGATGATTTTTGTAACATAGGAAGAGAAAGCCAAGGAGAATGGTTTTGGCTTAGGGCGTGGAGGGTATACAATGGTCTTTCAGAGAATAAGACCAGTCCTCTGCTAAGAAAGTCTCAAAACAGGGCTATTAGCTTCTTTTCAAAATCACAATAACCATCCCGAATAAATGCTTGGTAAAGCCATGCTGTCCTACTATGTTGTTCTGATCAACTCATTGTTCCACTCTCAACAGTACCACCATTCTCTATTCTTTTCAGAATTGTATACCATCTCTTCAGCTTTTTCCTCATCCTTGACAGATAGCCTCAGTTCATACATCACTTGGAAAACTGAAGCTATCAGATGGAAACTTCGCCAGCTCACTGCCTCCAAACCAACAAACCTACATACATCTGTCCTCATCATCTCTTACTTTTTTTTTTTCCTATTTCATCAGATGAGTCCCTTTTCCTATCTAAATCCATTTCTTCCACTGGTGCTTTAGATATGACCCTTTCTGCCCTTCTCAGGAACTCCACTCCACTCCCCCTTGTCTCTTTTGTAGTGATCCTTCTTCTGGTTACATAAAACATGTTCAGGCCTCACAGTTAAACTTTCCTTCAGGGCTTCCCTGGTGGCGCAGTGGTTGAGAGTCCGCCTGCCGTTGCAGGGGACACGGGTTCGTGCCCCGGTCCGGGAAGATCCCACATGCCGCGGAGCGGCTGGGCCCGTGAGCCACGGCCGCTGAGCCTGCGCGTCCGGAGCCTTGCCGCGGAGCGGCTGGGCCCGTGAGCCATGGCCGCTGAGCCTGCGCGTCCGGAGCCTGTGCTCCGCAACGGGAGAGGCCACAACAGTGAGAGGCCCGCGTACAGAAAACAAACAAACAAACAAAAAAACCTTCCTTCAGTCACAAATCCTCCTATTGCCTCACTGATCTTCTCCCCTTCACAGGGGAGAAGATCAGAAAATATGCACATATTTTCCGTCTCACTTTCTTATTTTATACTTATTCCCCAATCCATCCCCCTATCAATTCACCAAAGCAGTTCTTTCAAACGTCACGGATGACCTCTATCTTCCTCAAAAGGCCAGTTTAAAGAATTGCTTATTGTATCTGATTTGGTAGGAGTATCTGACACAGTTGATTGCTCTCTCCTTCTTGAAACTTCTTTTGATTTTAATCATTCCACATTCTCCTAGATTTCCTTCTTTCTTTCACATGCTCCCTTTGTAGTTTTTTTTTGCAGGCTTGTCCTCCTTCACTCAGGCATCAAATGTTGTAGTTCCTCAAGCATGGGTTCTTGGCTGCATTCTCATTTCACTCTCTGGAGTCTCCTTAGGCAATTTCTCCCAACCCATGATTCCAAATGCTCCCCTTACACGAATGGCTCCCAAAGTAGATCTTTGGCTCTGGACCATATATATCTAACATCTACTAATGGCTCTTATTGGATGTCACACAGGTACTTCAAATTCAAAGTACTCAGAATGGAAGTCAATTGATTCTCCTTCACCCCAAATCTAATAAGACCTTTTCTACTATTCTTTGTACTAATGAAAGTCTCCACAAATCATCCAAGTGAAAATCAGAAATCTGGAGGGCATTTGTAATATTGCTCGCTCCCTCATTTGCTATCATCCACTGATTTCTAAAACTTGTCCAGCTTAATCTCCCAACTAACTCCCAATCCATTCCACTTGGCTCTTTCCACTGTCCCCTAGTCCCGGACATCTTCCTCTCTTGCTGGAACTATTATAGAACCTACTAACTAGTAATTCAGTTTTTATTCTGACAGCCTTCCCCACCACAATTCATTCTCTGAATTACAGCAGGTATGATCTTTTCAAAACAGAAATCAAAAATCATGATGCATCCATTATCTTTTAAAACATTTCAAGGGCTGTCCATTGATCTCAAGACAAAGACTTCAATCTTCAGTAAGGTCAAAATGATCTAACAGTATAGATATTAGATACCTCTCCACCCTGTGCCAGTTTTTCTTTATATCTTTTCTCCAACAACTGCAGTCTTTCTCAGTTTCTCAATGAACCATGCTCTCTCCTGCTCTAGAACTTTAATATATTTTGTTCAATACTTCTCCCCACTAGCCCTCACCTCATTAATCCTTATCCATCCTCAAATCTCACCTTTAGTCACCTATCTGGTCACTTAATACTACCATGGTCTCAATCAGGTTCCATGTAATTCACTGCCATAGAATAATGTCCTTTCCTTTGGACAATCTAAATTTGTAATTATTTATTAGCAAGCTTTTATTATTAATCTCTCTCCCTCTCCCAGAAAGCTCCATGAAAGCATGGATCGAGCTTCTTTTTTGCTCACAGTCATGTCTCCATCACTTAATCAAGTGCACAGTGAAGAGAGGCATTTAACAGTTTTTAAATAAATACAGTTCTGAATAAGATCATCATTATCTTCTTGTCCCCATGTTAATGTTAAATCCATGGTGATATGAGGGAAAAGGAAATAGGTAGGAGACGAGAGAAGTTAAAGTAATACTGAACTTATAACTTCTTTGTGAAAATTTTCTGGGCTGAGCTTGGGCTGAGATCAGTGGTCTCCGACTCCTCTGCATTGTGCAGGGAACCTAAGTATCTGTGACCTCCAGGGGGATAACTTATAGCACAGTCACTTCCTCATGCAATTCCCTCACTGGATCTTTGGTAGCCTATTTCACAGAATTCAGATACCTCATCCTGGATTGTAGGAGCTTTGGGGAACTTGAGTTTATGTACCTCACTAAAGAGAAGTCCTCCATTTTGAACACTCCTAATCTTTGTTCACTTTGCCTCATATGGTGTCCTTTCCTTTCCACTGTGCTTCGCTCTGTCCCATGAATCAGGTGCCTTCTGGTATAATTAATTCCAGGGAGGCCAGGCTTGGTGAAGCCTTTCATTTTAAGTTATTCGTTGCAGCTGGGCTTCTCTGCAGCCCACTAAGCATGAAACTGGGAGGGTGGGGGGAGATAAGAAAAATATAAATTAAAAAAATTAATGTCAATATATTTTTCTGTACAGATTTGTATTTTTGTATAACCCTATACATGTATTGCTCTGTAAATGTGCTATGTTGCTGTTTCATGCACTTTATTTGTACAATATAGCAGGTTTCTGTAACATACACCCTACCTTACAGCAAGTACACATAAATATTGATAGACATCTTTGAAAAACTTTATCACTTTGTGCAACAGACTTAGGTTTCTCTGAAGACAAAAGCATCCCTGAAGCCAAGTTTTTTGTGTTAAAGCTTTGTCCTCAGTAGTAATGTAGGTAGTATATGTCATTACATTGTATAACCAGAGACAGGCTTGGAAGGATGAATTCACAAAGTGAGTCAGTAGAGAGCCCAGAAATTTTGCCTTCTACAAATTAGTTGATCCTTCTCTTCTCACTTTTAAGTGGGAGAGATGACTATAAACATCTGAAAGCTTGTTAATGTATTATTCATGAAAGGATCCTAAAAAGTGTTGTTTGGTGCATGCTTTTCAGTCTGAAGGTACATGTACTTACATCTAAGAAAGAAAGCAGTGAATAGAAATCCTGTCAACAAGCACAAGGAAATATGTCATTATCAATTTGAGGATTCACTTTTTCTGGAAGGTTGTAAATATATCATTTTAAAACTGCTGATCCAATAATGCATTGGTTATAAACCATTTTTACTTAATCCTCAATTCAAGTATTCAGGATGATTGCAAAATAATGTAAAAAATAAAAGTGTTATTTTATTCAGTTATTTCTCATTGTATGATATATATGCATTGAATTAAAATAATTATAAATGTCTATACATAAATAAATTATTTTAGCTACATATATGAATTTGTGCCCTGCTAGTAAAACTCATCTGAAACTCTGAATTTTTAAAAATGGGCAAACAGAAATTGATTTTTTGGTCAAATTTATAAAAAGGTATTGTTCTGAACCCATGGCATTATGCTTATGGAAATAAAAATTCTTACCTAGTGGTACAAAAATATGGAAGTGAGTGTGAATGGTTTATGGTACCTTCCTACCTTCCCTACTCTAGCTCCTCTGTATGGGCTGCCATGTTGCACAAGTCTCCCCTTGAGGTGTACAATGCAGTAATATTGCCTGCCACTTTAATATTTCCCCATGTTAGAGAAAGATCTTCCCTGACAGGTGTTCTAACCATCCCCTCAGAACTTAGCTCTTCTTTTGTAATGTAGTTTCATTGTATAATAAAGCTTGATGAATAGTATTTCCTCCAATAATTAATATTAAATATTCAAATGTAAAAAAATTAGTTTAAAGAATATTACAATGAAAACCATATACATAACCCTTAGATTCTATATTTGACATTATACACTGTAATTTATTTATTACATACCAGTCCACCTATTTATCTGTCTGCCCACACATAAGTCCATCTAATTTTTGATATGTTTCCAAGTAAGTGAAACATCAGTGCAGGTATCCCATAGTACTTCAATGTGCTCACACTAACTTAAGTTCCATCTTCGTTCACATTTCTTTTTCTTTTGAGATAAAATTTACATACAAGGAAATGAATACTTTTAAGTGTACTATTCTATAAGTTTTGTAAACAGGGTTTATCTAACTTCTATCCCTTTTAAGATATATTATAGAATATCCTAGAAAGTTTCGTCCTGCCCTTTCTCAGTCCATACCGTTTCCTAAAGGCAAGTTCTGTTCTTATATATATATTTAACAGTGATTAGCTTTGCTTGTTCTAGAATTTAATATAAATGAAATTGTACAATCTATACTCTTTTGTGTAATGCCTCATTACTCAATGCTTTTGACATTCACCGATATTTTTGCATAAGACAATAGTTTATTCCTTTTACTGTTAAGTATTATCCAACCGAATGTCTATATTACAGTTTGTTTATCCATATCCTATTGATGAACACTTGGACTCTTTTCAGTTTTTGGCTATACAATAAAATACAAATAATATTTCTAGACAGGTTTTTTCTTTCAGCCATTCTAGTTGATATGTAGTCGTGTCTCATTGTGATTTTAGCGTTCACTTTCCTGATGTAAATTAATGACACTGAGCATTTTTTTACATGCATACTTTTTTGAAATGTTTGTTCAAAACTTTGCCAATTTTTTCTTATGTTTTTAGTATTGCATTGTAGGAGTTCTTTATCTTGAATACCAGGATATTTTCCGATATATGTTTCACAAATATATTCTCTCAGTCTGTGACTTGCCTGTATATTTTCTTAATGATGAATTTTGGTGATCAGAGGTTTTAAATTTTGCAAAGCCCAATTTATTATTTTTTGTTGTGCTTTAGTATCATGTCTACAAACTCTTTGATGTAGCCTTGGTCACAAAGATATTCTCCTATGGTTTCTTCTAAAAAACGTGTAATTCTACATTTGATCTATGATCCATTTTTAGTTAATTTTTGTATAAGGCATGATATTTAGATTGAGATTCATTGTTTTGCATATGGATGCACAATTATTCCAACACCATATGTTGAAAAGACCATCATTTCTACATTTAACTCCCTTTGTAACTTAAAAAACACCTCCAATTATCCATATGTGTAAGGGTCTATTTCTGGACCATGATCTCAGTATCTTTCCCTTCATCAATATACCCATGTTGGGGGTATTGTAGGTTTATGGTAAGATTTTAAAATTAAGCAGTATGATTCCTCCAACTTTGTCCTCTTTCAAAATTGTTTTAGCTATTTTAATATCTTTGCCCTTCCATTTAAATGTTAGAATCAGCTTATTTATAGGTAGCATAAATTCTGCTGGGACTTTGACTGAGCTTGCATTAAGTCTATAGTTAATTTAGGGAGAATTGTTTATTTACATTGTTGATTATTCCAACCTATGAACTCAGTACTTGTCACCATTTATTTTAGTCTACTTTCAGTTTTCAACATATAGATCTTGTACTTGTTTTGTTAGATTTATATATAAGTATTATATATCTTAAGGGTACTATTTCAAATGGTATTGTGTTTTTAATTTTAGTTAACAATTTTTTCATTACTAATGTATAGAAATATGATTGATTTTTTGTGTGTATTGACCTTGCATCCTTTGACCTTGCTAAATCATTTATAAATTCCAGATTATTTGTAGACTGTGATATTTTAAATTTCTTAACATATGCAAATTGGAAAAGTGTTTATTTCTTTTTTTATACCATATATGCATTTTATTTCCATATCTTGACTTATTGCACTGGTTAGGACTTCCGATACCACGCTGAATAGAAATGGTGAGAGTAGTCATTCTGCCTTGTTCCTGATTTTATGGGGAAAGCGTTCAGTCGTCCACCTTTAAGTAGGATGACAGATGTAGGATTTTTGTTCATGCTTTTTATCAGTTTGAAGAAGTTCCCCTCTCGTTTTATTGAGAGTTTTTATCATAAATGGGGATTCAAATATTTCTCTGCATCTGATAATATGATCATGAGTGTTTCTTTCCTTGGACTATAAGATGTAGAGTACATTGACTGATTTTTTTCCCAGCTTTATTGAGATATAATCATCAAATAACATCATATGAATTTGAGGTGTACAATGTAATGATTTGATACATCTATATTGCAAAATGTTTACAACAATAAGGTTAGTCAACACAGCCTTGACCTCACATCTTTGGGTTGTTATTAAATGGTGAAACATTTAAGATCGACATGTATAGCAACTTTCAAGTGTAGAATATAGTATTTTTAACTATAGTCACCATGCTGTACATTAGATCCCTGGAAATTATTTCTCTTGTAGCTGAAAGTCTATACACTTTGATCAACATCTCCCCATTACCCACAACCCAGACCCTGGCAACCATCAATCTGCTCTCTGTTTTCATGAATTTGATGTCTTTAGATTCTACATATAAGTGAGATCATACATTATTTGTCTTCCTCTGGCATTTCACTTAGCATAAGGCACAATGGCAGGATTTAATTATTTTTATGGCTGAATATTCCATTGTATATATATACCATATCTTCTTTATCCGTTAATCCATAGGAGACACTTAGGTTGTTTCCATATCTTGGCTATTACAAATAATACTGCAATGAACATGAGAATGCAGATATCTCTTTGAGATCCTGATTGCATTTTCTTTGCATATATACACAAAAGTGGGATTGCTGGATCCTATTGTAGTTCTGTTTGTAATTTATGAGGAACATCTTACTGTTTTCCATAGTGGCTTCACCAATTTACATTCCCACCAACACTGCATGAGAATTTCTTTTCTCCACATCCTCACCAACTCTTGTTATCTCTTGTCTCTTTAATAATAGTCATTCTAATAGGTGTAAGGTGATATCTTACTGTGGCTTTGATTTGCGTTTCCCTGAGGATTAGCAATGTTAAACATCTTCTTATGTTCCTGTTGACCATTTGTGTGGCCAGTATGTTATCTTTGGGAAAATGCCTTCTGTCCATTTTTAAATAAGATTTTTAAAAACTACTGAATTATATAAATTCCTTACATATTTTGGATATTAGTAACCCCTATCAGATAGTTTGCAAATATTTTCTCCCATTCTGTAGGTTGATTTTTTGTTTTTTTTATTTTGTTTGGTTTTTTGTTTGTTTGTTTGTTTGTTTGTTTTTGCTGTGCAGAAGCTTTTTTAGTTTGATGTAGCCCAACTTATTTCTTTTTGTTTTTGTTGCTTGTGCCTTTGAGGTTAAATCCAAAAAAAAGAAATTTGCCTAGACCAATATGAAGGATATTTTCTCCTATGTTTCCTTCTAGGAATTTTGCAGTGCAGGTCTTATATTTAAATCTTTAATCCATTTCAATTTAATTTTTGTTAGTGGTGTAAGATTGTCATCCAAATTTATTCTTCTGCATGTGATTATCTAGTTTTAGCAACACCAGTTATTGAAGAGACTATCCTTTCCGCATTGTATATTCTTGGTTCCCTTGGCAAATATTAGCAGGCTGTATATGTGAGGGTCTATTTGGGGGCTCTAAGTTCTGTTACATTGGTCTATGTATCTGGTTTTATGTCAATACCATACTGTTTTGATGACTATAGCTTTGTAATATACTTTTAAATCAGGAAATAGGATGCCTCCAGCTTTGTTCTTTCTCAAGATTGCTTTGTCAATTTGTGGTCTTCGGTGATTCCACATGAATTATTTGATTGTTTTTTCTATTTCTGTAAAAATGTCCCTGGAATTTTCATAGGGATTGCACTGAATATATGCATGGCTTTGAGTAGTATGAACATTATAACAATATTAACTCTTCTGATCCATGAACATGGCCTATCTTTCTGTTTATTTGTGTCTTCAATTTCTTTCATCAATACCTTATAATTTTCAGTGTATAAATCTTTCACTTCCTTGATTAAGTTTATTCCTAAATAGTTTATTATTTTTGATGTCATTGTAAATGAGATTTTTTAATTTCTTTTTCAAATGGTTCATCATTAGTTTATAGAAATGCAACTGATTTTTGTATATTGATCTGGTATCCTATATGTACATGAACATGTCACCAGCAGACTATTTTACCTCTTTCTTTTCAATTTGGATGCCTTTTTTCCTGCCTAATTACTCTGGCTAGGATTTACAGTACTATGTTTAATACAGTTTGGCAGTATTTTATTGAGAATTATTATATCTATATTCATCAAGAATACTGGCCTATATAGTTTTCTTTTCTTTCAATATCACTATCTAGCATCAATATCAGGGTAATGTTGGCCTCATAAAATGAGTTTGGAAGTACTCCCTCCTCTTCAATATTTGGATGAGTTTGAGTAAGATTGGCATTAATTCTTTTTTTAAATGTTTGGTAGAATTCACTACCTGGTCCTGGGCTTTTATTTGCTGGGAAGTTTTTGATTACTGATTCAATATCTTTACCCATTACTGATCTGTTTAGATTTTTTATTTCTTTATTATTTCATACTGATAAGTTATATGTTTTCTAGGAATTTATCCATTTCTTCTAGCTTATCCAGTTTGTTGGCATATAATTGTTCATAGTAATTTCTTATCACCCTTTGCATTTTTGTAATATCAGTTGTAATGTCTCCCCTTTCATTCCTAATTTTGAGTCCTCACTGTCTTTTTTGAAAAGTCTAGCTAAAGGTTTGTCAATTTTGTTTCTCTTTTCAAAAACCAACTTTTAATTTTATTGAGCTTTTTAATATTTTTTCTATTCTCTATTTTACTTATTTCTTCTCTGATCTATGTTATCTTCTTTCTTCTAACTTTGGACTTAGTATTTTCTTCTTTTTAGTTCCTTAAGGCATAAAGTTAGGTTGTTTATTTGAGATGTTTTTAATGTGCTCATTTATCACATTGTCAGCTTCCCTCTTACCACTGCTTTTGCTGTATCCCATAAGCTTTGATATTTTGTGTTTCCATTTTTATTTGTTTCAAGATATTTTTTGATTTCCCTTCTGAGTTCATCTTTGACAATCTGGTTGTTCAGGATTGTATTGTTTAATTTCCACATACTTGTGAATTTTCCAGTTTTCCTCCTGTTATTGATTTCTAGTTTCATACTTTTGTGTTTGGAAAAGGCATTTGAAATGATTTAAGTCTTCTTAAATTTTAAGGGTATTTTAAATATCTTCTCTCAGTTCTTTCACTTTTTATGTATATTACATAAATACATGTGCTATACATATTTCAAAGATCTTTATTTTGTGCACAATCATTCAGGATTGTTTTGTCTTCTTGGTGAACTGCCACGTTTAGCCCTGATAATTTTGTTTGCCCTGAAGTCCAATAATCTGATGTTAATAAAACCACTGAAGATTTCTTTTGATTAGTACTTACAGGTTACATTTTTATAATGCTTTTTTAGAAAACCCATCTATAGCATTATATTTAAAGATGGGTTTCATGATTGACAAGTCTCTGTCCCACAGTCTCTGAAAACCCCATTGGTGTGAGGGTGAGGTCCAACTCCTTTTGTAGAACTTGCCTATAATAGGTCTGGTAGTCCAAAGGGTACTCTTCTGTAGGTCAGTCCTCTTCTCAGCCCTTGGCTAGGGTGTGGGCTTTCCTTGAGGCTAATTTTTTCTGCATTGATTGTTTCTGAGTTGCAAGCTGCTTTAGTTACCAGGAGACAAATATATGCTTACCCTAGGAAACTCACTGAAACATTATCCATTGAGGCTCAAGGTTCCAGCCAATTTGACTTCCTTTTCCCACTTTCAAAGACTTGTGATAGTGTTTCTATTTCTCTCAGGGTTTTAGTTTTAAATTGCTAAGTGAATAGGGTGCACTGTGGTTAATTTATCTTGTCTAACACTGGGTGCCCAGACTTTTTTATTTCTGTATGAGTCAATTTTTTCTGTTCTTTCACGTTTAGTTTAGTTTTTTTTTTAAGGTGGATACTAAAGTTTATGATGGATACATTGTAGAGATTCTGAATTTAGTTATCTTTGTCTCGAGATTAATTCTTATTTTACCCTACAATTAACTCAACTAGGCCAAACTTCAAATTCAGGTTTCTTGTTTATATCAGCAGTTGAAACCTCTGATCAGTTCTTCCACCTTCAAGTTACTGTAGACACTGGTGTCTCCTCTGCAATTGCACAGTTTCTCGATTAGCCAAAGATTTCAGTGATTTCACATTTTACATGCAAATTTTGGGGCTTCCATCTGTGTGACCTCCTCCTTCCTAGATTCTCTGTCCCTTAATTTTTGTTCTACCAGTCTCAAACGTTGTCTTCTGATACATAAAGCTCAAGTTTTCTGACACCCTGAACAGTTTTCTGATGTCTTGAGCCATGGGAAGATTGCGGTATGAATCAGACAAAAAAGTTTTAAATTTACAAATATTGCCAGGATCTTATCTTTCCTGTCTCTCAAAGGAAGATTCCCGTCCAGTTTCCACCTGATTTTGATCACTATCCAGTGCCTTCATACAGTTGGGTGATGTTATATGTTTGACCTCGATTTTATATCTGTTATCTCTTTCTGCTGTATCTGCTAGAGGTTTAATCTCAGCATTTCACATTGCTGTTACTGGAATCTGTAAGCCCCCTTCACCATTTTTTGTGGATATCACATGTTATAATAGTGAAGGCCAGGGAAGCTGTCATTCATGCCATAGATCTGCCTCTTATTTTATGCTTAGTCTTGTTAACAACAAATACAACCCCATCCCCCTTTTTAAAATTGTTGTTTAGTTCCAGCACTTGAATCAATAAGATTATGTACCACAATCTCACCCTTGAGGGAGTTATTTACAGACAGAGGCAGCCGGCAGTCTCCAGGGGTGCTGAGATTCCCTCTTCAGATCAAGAGGGGCCAGCACTTAAGTCAGAGGTTCACAGGTGAAAGAGCACTGGTGTATCTGGACAGAGTATACTCTTGTTGCCTGAAAAAAGTGTGTAAGAATGTTTCCTTTAGGGTATCTGCATAGAATCATGACCCCTGTAGGAAAACTCCAGATATCTCCTGATAATATTTCTTTGTCAAGTCAAATTAAGATATCCACATTCAAAACTTCCATTATAGCTACTGGCTTCCTGTTCTCTTTGTGGGGGTGGGGGGCATACACATACTCATCAGTGTTAGTAAAGTGGGAGAGCATATTAGAGAAAATTATAATGGCTTGATACTCAAACTGTGATATATGAACCAGCAGCATTAGCATCATCTGGAAACCTTTTAGAATGTAGAATATCAGGTCTTATGAATATACTGAATCAGAATGCTCATTTTAGCAAGATCCCCAGGTAATTCGCATGCACTTTAAAGTCTGAGAAACACTAAGCTAAAATATAGGCTGCTTAGAGAAGAGCTTCTTAAACTATTTGTGAATATTTTTAATTTTTTGTTTGTGTGTGGTTTATATCCATTGCAGACCAATATAACTTAGCATACAAGAAAAATGTATTAATATTAAAATGAAATAAATACAATATAAAATCCTGATCTTTATTAGACTCAATAGACATAGAATCACCTTTCAAAAGTATAATCAGAACATACAATTTTAAAAAATGAAAATAATTATAAAAGCTATATTTGTTCACTGAAAGAGTGCCTTTTAGATTATTAATATTCACATATAACATAATAAATGTGTTCTGTTGACTTTATAATTCAATATTCTTCCTTTCAAATTATTATTTTTATTTATTTATTTTTTTTGCGGTACTTGGGCCTCTCACTGTTGTGGCCTCTCCTGTTGCGGAGCACAGGCTCCAGACACGCAGGCTCAGTGGCCATGGCTCACGGGCCTAGCCGCTCTGTGGCACGTGGGATCTTCCCGGACCAGGGCACGAACCCATGTCCCCTGCATCGGCAGGTGGACTCTCAACCACTGCGCCACCAGGGAAGCCCTCAAATTATTATTTTTGTGTGAATTTATTTGTAATGGTTTGTTTGAAAATTCCAATTAGGTTTTAATGGTTTCATTGTTTCATTAGCCAGTATATCTCTGCAAATAATACTCTGTGGTTTTCTCACTTCATCATCAAATAGGTTTAAAAAAGAAAATTAAACATAACTTGGATGAATTTTTTTTGTCTTTATTTTTTCAGAATCACTTGCATTTTTATAATTTGTTTCATTACTATTGCCATGTTAGGAAAAAGAGTGTCTTTGCTTGACAAAGAGTATGATGAAGCTTGTTCAGCCACATGTAAGTTATATTTTAAAATAAATAATTCAAAATTGGCTTCCTTAATTTTGTTAGGAGTTATAAATATTAAATTTAGAAGAAAATTTTTGATTGATCAAAAGTTAAGTATAAAATATTGTTATAAAAATAAAAGCTTATATTTTCTTATATTCTGAAGTCTTTTGAAATAGCAATGACAGACACCTTAAAACATCACATCTCACTATATTGTCTCTTAAGGCATAGTAGTAGGTACCTCTCACCATATGAAAATCATACCATGAATTCAACAGCTGAACTGGTCTAATCTTATTCAAAAAGGCAAATCCATTTATCATGCCTTTGGATGTCACAGTAATGTCAAATTACTATAAAAAATATAAATGCTTAACACTCACTTATAGTACTTATCTTTTTGCAGATCTGCAACAGAGTTGGTGGCCTTTATCAATTCACAGACCATATGTTGAGCAGCATTGGTCTAGACTACTGAGATTGAAGACTAACTAATCCAGTGCACCAAGAAAGTGAGCATTTCCCATTTTCAAATCGACTATTTCTTTCATGCAACAATGCTGAATAATAGCATAAGTCAGGCAATGTGGATATAGCAACTTCGTGATTCATGTCCTATATCTAACTAAGTAAAGTCTACTTGAGAAATGACAGGTAGCTAGTACCTAAAAGGTTCTGAGACATGTTGATAGGATTTGCGCATTAAATTTAGATCAAAAGTCCCCTCTTCCTAAGTTGCTCATCTACTACAACCAGGTTCTTTACCAAATCCTCACTTGCTATGGTTATATAGTGCCCTCTGTCCTACAACAATATTTGGCTTGTACTTGTGGCTTCTTCAACTTTCATTTTATTTCATTCTAGAGACTAGATATTCCCTCTCCATTGTACCTTGTTAACAACAATTTTGTGTTAAAAAGATCTATATGTATTTGCATTTTTACTCTGTTCTTAGATAAAGCTGGTTTTTCTTAAATTTTTTTAAATTTATGTGTTTATTGCTAAACACTCTGGCACCTTCTTCAATGCTTTATTTTAACCACCATCAACATCATCATAACAAGATGGATAATTTTATGACCTAAGAGCATAGTCTGGTCAGGCATAGTTTGGAGATATTATGGGTTGGTTCCAGACCACCACAATAGTGAATCTCAATAAAGGGAGTCACACAAATTTTTTAGTTTTTCAGTGCAAATAAATGTTATGACTACACTATACTATAGTCTATTAAGTGTTCAATAGCACTCTGTCTTAAAAAACAATGTACAAACTTAATCAAAAAATAATTTACTGCTAAAAAATGTTAACCATCATCTGAGCCTCCAGTGAGTCATAATCTTTTTGCTGGTGGAGGATCTTGCCTCAACATTGATGGTTACTGACAGATCAGGGTGTTGGGTGTTGGTTGCTGAAGGTTGGGGTGGCTTTGGTAATTTCTTAAAATAAGACAACAATGAAGTTTACCACATCCATTGACTCTTCCTTTCAGGTATAATTTCTCTGTAGCATTGCAATGATGCTTGATAGCATTTTACCCATAGCAGATCTTCTTTCAAAATCAAAGTCAAATCCTCTCAGACTCTG
This sequence comes from Physeter macrocephalus, assembly GCF_002837175.3. Taxonomy (NCBI): domain Eukaryota; kingdom Metazoa; phylum Chordata; class Mammalia; order Artiodactyla; family Physeteridae; genus Physeter; species Physeter macrocephalus. Next base: position 143,994,911 of record NC_041224.1, read on the forward strand.
CCACTGCTTTACCAATTTATTTGTATTCTAAATCCTTTGTTGTCATAACTCTTCTGATCCATGAACATGGCCTATCTTTCTGTTTATTTGTGTCTTCAATTTCTTTCATCAATACCTTATAATTTTCAGTGTATAAATCTTTCACTTCCTTGATTAAGTTTATTCCTAAATAGTTTATTATTTTTGATGTCATTGTAAATGAGATTTTTTAATTTCTTTTTCAAATGGTTCATCATTAGTTTATAGAAATGCAACTGATTTTTGTATATTGATCTGGTATCCTACAACTTCACTGAATTCATTGATTAGTTCTAACAATTTTTTGGTGGAGTTTAGGATTTTTCTATGTACAAGATCATGTCACCAGCAGACTATTTTACCTCTTTCTTTTCAATTTGGATGCCTTTTTTCCTGCCTAATTACTCTGGCTAGGATTTACAGTACTATGTTTAATACAGGTTGGCAGTATTTTATTGAGAATTATTATATCTATATTCATCAAGAATACTGGCCTATATAGTTTTCTTTTCTTTCAATATCACTATCTAGCATCAATATCAGGGTAATGTTGGCCTCATAAAATGAGTTTGGAAGTACTCCCTCCTCTTCAATATTTGGATGAGTTTGAGTAAGATTGGCATTAATTCTTTTTTTAAATGTTTGGTAGAATTCACTACCTGGTCCTGGGCTTTTATTTGCTGGGAAGTTTTTGATTACTGATTCAATATCTTTACCCATTACTGATCTGTTTAGATTTTTTATTTCTTTATTATTTCATACTGATAAGTTATATGTTTTCTAGGAATTTATCCATTTCTTCTAGCTTATCCAGTTTGTTGGCATATAATTGTTCATAGTAATTTCTTATCACCCTTTGCATTTTTGTAATATCAGTTGTAATGTCTCCCCTTTCATTCCTAATTTTGAGTCCTCACTGTCTTTTTTGAAAAGTCTAGCTAAAGGTTTGTCAATTTTGTTTCTCTTTTCAAAAACCAACTTTTAATTTTATTGAGCTTTTTAATATTTTTTCTATTCTCTATTTTACTTATTTCTTCTCTGATCTATGTTATCTTCTTTCTTCTAACTTTGGACTTAGTATTTTCTTCTTTTTAGTTCCTTAAGGCATAAAGTTAGGTTGTTTATTTGAGATGTTTTTAATGTGCTCATTTATCACATTGTCAGCTTCCCTCTTACCACTGCTTTTGCTGTATCCCATAAGCTTTGATATTTTGTGTTTCCATTTTTATTTGTTTCAAGATATTTTTTGATTTCCCTTCTGAGTTCATCTTTGACAATCTGGTTGTTCAGGATTGTATTGTTTAATTTCCACATACTTGTGAATTTTCCAGTTTTCCTCCTGTTATTGATTTCTAGTTTCATACTTTTGTGTTTGGAAAAGGCATTTGAAATGATTTAAGTCTTCTTAAATTTTAAGGGTATTTTAAATATCTTCTCTCAGTTCTTTCACTTTTTATGTATATTACATAAATACATGTGCTATACATATTTCAAAGATCTTTATTTTGTGCACAATCATTCAGGATTGTTTTGTCTTCTTGGTGAACTGCCACGTTTAGCCCTGATAATTTTGTTTGCCCTGAAGTCCAATAATCTGATGTTAATAAAACCACTGAAGATTTCTTTTGATTAGTACTTACAGGTTACATTTTTATAATGCTTTTTTAGAAAACCCATCTATAGCATTATATTTAAAGATGGGTTTCATGATTGACAAGTCTCTGTCCCACAGTCTCTGAAAACCCCATTGGTGTGAGGGTGAGGTCCAACTCCTTTTGTAGAACTTGCCTATAATAGGTCTGGTAGTCCAAAGGGTACTCTTCTGTAGGTCAGTCCTCTTCTCAGCCCTTGGCTAGGGTGTGGGCTTTCCTTGAGGCTAATTTTTTCTGCATTGATTGTTTCTGAGTTGCAAGCTGCTTTAGTTACCAGGAGACAAATATATGCTTACCCTAGGAAACTCACTGAAACATTATCCATTGAGGCTCAAGGTTCCAGCCAATTTGACTTCCTTTTCCCACTTTCAAAGACTTGTGATAGTTTTTCTATTTCTTTCAGGGTTTTAGTTTTAAATTGCTAAATGAATAGGGTGCACTGTGGTTAATTTATCTTGTCTAACACTGGGTGCCCAGACTTTTTTATTTCTGTATGAGTCAATTTTTTCTGTTCTTTCACGTTTAGTTTAGTTTTTTTTTTAAGGTGGATACTAAAGTTTATGATGGATACATTGTAGAGATTCTGAATTTAGTTATCTTTGTCTCGAGATTAATTCTTATTCTACCCTACAATTAACTCAACTAGGCCAAACTTCAAATTCAGGTTTCTTGTTTATATCAGCAGTTGAAACCTCTGATCAGTTCTTCCACCTTCAAGTTACTGTAGACACTGGTGTCTCCTCTGCAATTGCACAGTTTCTCGATTAGCCAAAGATTTCAGTGATTTCACATTTTACATGCAAATTTTGGGGCTTCCATCTGTGTGACCTCCTCCTTCCTAGATTCTCTGTCCCTTAATTTTTGTTCTACCAGTCTCAAACGTTGTCTTCTGATACGTAAAGCTCAAGTTTTCTGACACCCTGAACAGTTTTCTGATGTCTTGAGCCATGGGAAGATTGGGGTATGAATCAGACAAAAAAGTTTTAAATTTACAAATATTGCCAGGATCTTATCTTTCCTGTCTCTCAAAGGAAGATTCCCGTCCAGTTTCCACCTGATTTTGATCACTATCCAGTGCCTTCATACAGTTGGGTGATGTTATATGTTTGACCTCGATTTTATATCTGTTATCTCTTTCTGCTGTATCTGCTAGAGGTTTAATCTCAGCATTTCACATTGCTGTTACTGGAATCTGTAAGCCCCCTTCACCATTTTTTGTGGATATCACATGTTATAATAGTGAAGGCCAGGGAAGCTGTCATTCATGCCATAGATCTGCCTCTTATTTTATGCTTAGTCTTGTTAACAACAAATACAACCCCATCCCCCTTTTTAAAATTGTTGTTTAGTTCCAGCACTTGAATCAATAAGATTATGTACCACAATCTCACCCTTGAGGGAGTTATTTACAGACAGAGGCAGCCGGCAGTCTCCAGGGGTGCTGAGATTCCCTCTTCAGATCAAGAGGGGCCAGCACTTAAGTCAGAGGTTCACAGGTGAAAGAGCACTGGTGTATCTGGACAGAGTATACTCTTGTTGCCTGAAAAAAGTGTGTAAGAATGTTTCCTTTAGGGTATCTGCATAGAATCATGACCCCTATAGGAAAACTCCAGATATTTCCTGATAATATTTTTTTATCAAGTCAAATTAAGATATCCACATTCAAAACTTCCATTATAGCTACTGGTTTCCTGTTCTCTTTGTGGGGGTGGGGGGCATACACATACTCATCAGTGTTAGTAAAGTGGGAGAGCATATTAGAGAAAATTATAATAGCTTGATACTCAAACTGTGATATATGAACCAGCAGCATTAGCATCATCTGGAAACCTTTTAGATTGTAGAATATCAGGTCTTATGAATATACTGAATCAGAATGCTCATTTTAGCAAGATCCCCAGGTAATTCGCATGCACTTTAAAGTCTGAGAAACACTAAGCTAAAATATAGGCTGCTTAGAGAAGAGCTTCTTAAACTATTTGTGAATATTTTTAATTTTTTGTTTGTGTGTGGTTTATATCCATTGCAGACCAATATAACTTAGCATACAAGAAAAATGTATTAATATTAAAATGAAATAAATACAATATAAAATCCTGATCTTTATTAGACTCAATAGACATAGAATCACCTTTCAAAAGTATAATCAGAACATACAATTTTAAAAAATGAAAATAATTATAAAAGCTATATTTGTTCACTGAAAGAGTGCCTTTTAGATTATTAATATTCACATATAACATAATAAATGTGTTCTGTTGACTTTATAATTCAATATTCTTCCTTTCAAATTATTATTTTTATTTATTTATTTTTTTTGCGGTACTTGGGCCTCTCACTGTTGTGGCCTCTCCTGTTGCGGAGCACAGGCTCCAGACACGCAGGCTCAGTGGCCATGGCTCACGGGCCTAGCCGCTCTGTGGCACGTGGGATCTTCCCGGACCAGGGCACGAACCCATGTCCCCTGCATCGGCAGGTGGACTCTCAACCACTGCGCCACCAGGGAAGCCCTCAAATTATTATTTTTGTGTGAATTTATTTGTAATGGTTTGTTTGAAAATTCCAATTAGGTTTTAATGGTTTCATTGTTTCATTAGCCAGTATATCTCTGCAAATAATACTCTGTGGTTTTCTCACTTCATCATCAAATAGGTTTAAAAAAGAAAATTAAACATAACTTGGATGAATTTTTTTTGTCTTTATTTTTTCAGAATCACTTGCATTTTTATAATTTGTTTCATTACTATTGCCATGTTAGGAAAAAGAGTGTCTTTGCTTGACAAAGAGTATGATGAAGCTTGTTCAGCCACATGTAAGTTATATTTTAAAATAAATAATTCAAAATTGGCTTCCTTAATTTTGTTAGGAGTTATAAATATTAAATTTAGAAGAAAATTTTTGATTGATCAAAAGTTAAGTATAAAATATTGTTATAAAAATAAAAGCTTATATTTTCTTATATTCTGAAGTCTTTTGAAATAGCGATGACAGACACCTTAAAACATCACATCTCACTATATTGTCTCTTAAGGCATAGTAGTAGGTACCTCTCACCATATGAAAATCATACCATGAATTCAACAGCTGAACTGGTCTAATCTTATTCAAAAAGGCAAATCCATTTATCATGCCTTTGGATGTCACAGTAATGTCAAATTACTATAAAAAATATAAATGCTTAACACTCACTTATAGTACTTATCTTTTTGCAGATCTGCAACAGAGTTGGTGGCCTTTATCAATTCACAGACCATATGTTGAGCAGCATTGGTCTAGACTACTGAGATTGAAGACTAACTAATCCAGTGCACCAAGAAAGTGAGCATTTCCCATTTTCAAATCGACTATTTCTTTCATGCAACAATGCTGAATAATAGCATAAGTCAGGCAATGTGGATATAGCAACTTCGTGATTCATGTCCTATATCTAACTAAGTAAAGTCTACTTGAGAAATGACAGGTAGCTAGTACCTAAAAGGTTCTGAGACATGTTGATAGGATTTGCGCATTAAATTTAGATCAAAAGTCCCCTCTTCCTAAGTTGCTCATCTACTACAACCAGGTTCTTTACCAAATCCTCACTTGCTATGGTTATATAGTGCCCTCTGTCCTACAACAATATTTGGCTTGTACTTGTGGCTTCTTCAACTTTCATTTTATTTCATTCTAGAGACTAGATATTCCCTCTCCATTGTACCTTGTTAACAACAATTTTGTGTTAAAAAGATCTATATGTATTTGCATTTTTACTCTGTTCTTAGATAAAGCTGGTTTTTCTTAAATTTTTTTAAATTTATGTGTTTATTGCTAAACACTCTGGCACCTTCTTCAATGCTTTATTTTAACCACCATCAACATCATCATAACAAGATGGATAATTTTATGACCTAAGAGCATAGTCTGGTCAGGCATAGTTTGGAGATATTATGGGTTGGTTCCAGACCACCACAATAGTGAATCTCAATAAAGGGAGTCACACAAATTTTTTAGTTTTTCAGTGCAAATAAATGTTATGACTACACTATACTATAGTCTATTAAGTGTTCAATAGCACTCTGTCTTAAAAAACAATGTACAAACTTAATCAAAAAATAATTTACTGCTAAAAAATGTTAACCATCATCTGAGCCTCCAGTGAGTCATAATCTTTTTGCTGGTGGAGGATCTTGCCTCAACATTGATGGTTACTGACAGATCAGGGTGTTGGGTGTTGGTTGCTGAAGGTTGGGGTGGCTTTGGTAATTTCTTAAAATAAGACAACAATGAAGTTTACCACATCCATTGACTCTTCCTTTCAGGTATAATTTCTCTGTAGCATTGCAATGATGCTTGATAGCATTTTACCCATAGCAGATCTTCTTTCAAAATCAAAGTCAAATCCTCTCAGACTCTGCCACTGCTTTACCAATTTATTTGTATTCTAAATCCTTTGTTGTCATTTCAAGTCTTCACAGTATCTTCACCAGGAGTAGATTCCATTTCAAGAAACCACTTTCTTTGCTCATCCATAAGAAGCAACTTCTCATCTATTCAAGTTTTATCTTGAGATAGCAGCAATTCAGTCACATCTTCAGGCTCCACTTCTAACTCTAGTTCTCTTGCCATTTCCACCACATCTGCAATGACTTCCTCCACTGAAGTCTTGAACCCCTCAAAGTCATCCATAAGGGTTGGAATCAACTTCTTCCAAACTCCTGCTAATGTTGATATTTAGACTCTTTCTATGAATTAGGAATATTCTTAAAGACATCTAAAATGGTGAATACTTTCTAGAAGGTTTTCAATTTATTTTGCCATATCCATCAGAGCAATAACTATCTTTAGCAGCTATAGCCTTACAAAATGTATTTCTTAAAGAATAAGACTTAAAAGTCAAACTTACTCCTTGATCCAAGGGCTGCAGAATGGATGTTTTGTTAGCAGGCATGAAAACAACATTAGTTTCTTTGTACATCTGCATCAGAGCTGTTGGGTGACCAGGTGGATTGTCAGTGACTAGTAATATTTTAAGACAGATATTTCTTTCTGAGAAGTGGGTCACCACAGTGGGCTTAAAATATTCAGTAAACCATGTTGCAAACAGACATGCTATCATTCAGGCTTTATTGTTCTTATAAAACACAGGAAGAGTAGATTTAGCATAATTCTTAAGGACCCCAAGATTTTCTGAATGGTAAGTGAGCACTGGCTTCAACTTCAAGTCAGCAGCTGCATTAGCCTCTAACAAGAGAGGCATCCTGTCCTTTGAAGCTTTGAAGCCAGGCACTGACTTCTCTCTAGCTTTGAAAGTCCTAGGTGGCATCTTCTTCTAAAAGAAGGCTGTTTCGTCTACATTGGATATCTATTGTTTACTGTGGCTACCTTCATTAATGATCTTAGCTAGATCTCTTGGATAACTTGCTGCAGTTTCTACTTCAGCACTTGCTGCTTCATGTTGCACTTTTACATTATAAGGGGACTTCTTTCCTTAAGCCTCATGAACCAACCTCTGCTAGCTTCAAACTTCTCTTCTGCAGCTTCCTCACCTCTCTCCCTTCATAGAATTGAAAAGAGGTAGGGCTTTGTTCTGGATATTAGGCTTTGGTTTAAGGGAATATTGCAGCAGGTTTGATCTTCTATCCAGAGCACTAAATCTTTCTCCACATTAGGAATAAGGCTGTTTTCTTTCTTTCTTATCATTCGTGTGTTCACTGGAATAGCACTTTTCATCTCCTTCAAGAACGTTTCCTTTCCCTTCACAACTTGGCTAACAGTTTGGCACAAGAGGCCTTGCTTTAGGCCTATCTTTCAACCTCCCTTTCTTTTGACATGCCTTCTTCACTAAGCTTAATCACTTGTAGGTTTGATTTTAAGTGAGAGACATGTGACTCTTCCTTTCACTCGAATACTTAGAAGCCATTGTAGAGTTATTAATTGGCCTAATTTAAATATTGTTGTGTCTCAGAAAATAGGGAGGCCCAAGGAGAGGGAGAGAGATGGGGGACTTGCCAGTGGAGAGAGTAGTCAGAGTACACACAACATTTATCAATAAAGTTCACCATCTCATATGGCTGCAACTCATGGCACCCCCCAAACAATTACAGTAGTAACATCAAAGATCATTGATCACAATAACAAATATAATGGCTAAAGAGGGAGGGGATATGGGGATATATGTATACATATAGCTGATTCACTTTGTTGTACAGCAGAAACTAACAGAACATTGCAAAGCAATTACACTCCAATACAGATATTTTTAAAAAATAGTTTTGAAAGAGTTTGAAATATTGTGAGTATTACCAAAGAGACAAAAGTGAGCAAATGCTGTTGGAAAAATGGCACTGTTAGACTTGCTTGACACAGGGCTGCCACAAAACTTCAATTTAAAAAAAAAATGTCACATCTATGAAGCACAATAAGGTGAAGCACAATAAAACTAGCTATGCCTGTAATCACTGGAAGACAGTTCCATTAAGTGAGGACTGATGGTAGAGAAGGGGATAATCCTAAATGTTCACCACCTAAAAATCCACTTTAAGACAGATCTCACTGTTGCCTAATCTCCATCACAGATATTGGGGAACTCAATTTCCTTATTCACTAGGGTATTGTCTACTGGTTATTTCTAAGCCTTCAAAATCTTTCAATTGACCAAATAACGAAACATTCCCTGAAGCATTCAGAATGCTGGAGCCATGCCATGTACCTTGGAGAAATGGGAATGGCCTCTCTTTCCCTACTATATGTCACACATTGTGACGTGGATTCCAAATAACAGTATCTATAACACCCAGTCTCAAAGGATACCTAGTAAAAGAAATTGTTGCCTTCTGTACAGATTAAGGTAGGCATTAGGGGAGTGAATCCTGAAACAAAGAAATAAAACAGTATGAAAATTAATAGGTTGGAAGTAATACCATTATGATAGTTAGGGTCCAGATAAAAAGTAATGGGGTCTGAATTAATGAAATGGGACAAGAAAGGACAGGCCAGTTTTGAGGAACGTTACAGAGACTGACTGGACATGGGATGCTAGGGAATGTGGGGATTTCAGAGAGATAATGATGTGGGAAGAAGAGTACACTTATACAATTTTGAATAAATAAAATTTGAAGTGCCAGTGGGATTCAAGTGGCAGCTTTCAATGTAGAGATCTGTATGATAAAAACAACCCCAAAGATTTCAAATAATGGCAAGTACAAGCATTTAGATAAAATTACAGGAAAATTGTTGTAAAAAGAGCAATTCCAAGTAATGACTAAATGATGAGTCAAGAAATAAATGGGTGTTTTTTATCGTGCCCAAAGGACACTGAATTACACAAAATATAGTTTAAATAAGTACTACAGGGGGATTCTGATCAAGGTGGCAGAGTAAGAGGGCATGGAGCTCACCTCTGCCCATGAACATATCAAAAATACATCTACGTGTAGAACAATTCTCACTGAAAACTGGAAATTGGCAGAAGGACTTCTGTAAAACCAAAGCTTTAAGAAAGATCCACAGGTAATTGGGTTAGAAGAGGAGAAACCAATCCACTTGGGACCTGTGTCCCTGGGAGGGGACTCAGAGAAAAAGGGAGATTATATGGGTGGACACATAACCTGAGGAGTGAGCATTTCAAGCCGCAGGGTGAGTGCTGCAGTCCTGGGGTCCCATGTGGGACAGACAAGCCTCCTTGGCTGGTTGGAGGACCACTGGGACTAACCGAAGGGCTGTAAGAAGCCTGGACCGGCGCTCGCTGGTTTGCTCCCAGGCAGGGCAGAGAGAAGTCTATGCTTGCGGCTGCAGGGTTTCCTGCAACTGACTCACTGAGTGCCACAGGCTGCGCCAAGCAAACACTCCGGCTCCGCTCGCTGCACGCCACAGTGCAGCACTGGATCTCGGTAGCCATGCCCAGGGAAAAGACTTGACCATGGGATGCAGAGGTAACCCCGTCCTGGGGCAGAGGCTGGGTGGGCGGCTATAGCCATTGTTGACGCTTATTCAAGCAGCGCCTCGGAAGCAGCCCAGACCTCTGACAGCGCCCCTCCGCCGCAGCTCACCCATCCCCAGTACATGCTGAGAGCCCACATGGGCCCCACCTGACCCGCGGGGCGGTTCCACGACAGGGCAGAGGTGGCGGAAGCTGAGGGCAGTGATGGGCTGTGAGGGACAAAGGGGACTTGCACCTGAGGCTGCCCGGGCCGGGCATCGGACCTCAGCCTGTGACTGACTTGAGCCAAAGCCTGCACAGGGCCCAGTGTTTTAGCACTTCCCACCCGGTGCAGGGAGAGGGCAAAACAGACACTTAGAGGGAACAAAACCAGTTCGGCCTGACCCTTAGGGCTTCTGCTCCAGCAATTTGGGATTAGGCCTCCCCATCAATAGGGTGGTGATGGCCACAGAGCAGAGGGGAAGTCCTGCCCCACACCTGGCGTCAGCTCTAGCCCCTCCATCTCCAACCCCACCCCTTACCAGGGTGAAAGCTGCCAGCACACCCTGAGGAAAGACTTACTTTTTCCCCTTAATCCTTTAAACATCTTTGTCTTTAATTCTTTGAACCTATTTATCATAGCTGCTTTAAAGTCTTTGCCTGATTAATCCAACATCTGAGTCACTGTGGGTCGTCTTTGCCTGATTAATCCAACATCTGAGTCACTGTGGGTCAGTTCCTATAGACTACTTTTTATTCTATTGACTCTAAGTCATAGTTGTCTATTTCTTAAATGTCTACTAATATTTTCTTTTGTACTTGACATTGTAAATGATACATTTTTAGAAACTCTGAAGTCTGTTATCTTCCCCTGGAAAGTGATTATTGTTCTAATTCAATGTTCAGTTCCTGGCTGAACATCATGAACTTGTGTATGCTGTTTTACATTTTGTTATTGGGGATCTCTAAGAAGCTTACTACATTTCCCAAGCCCTTCTAACTTGATAGGACTCAATATTTAAACACTGCCTCCCCTGTATATGTGGCCAGGGCAGGGTTTTAGCCTTTATTAGGGCAGATCTAGAGTAGGTCCTTTCTGTTGTTGTTGTTTGTTTTTAAGATGGGGGATTCTGATGTCTCAGCTGAATGTCCACCATGTTAGAAGAATGTTTACAAGTTTTCTACACTCTGGCTGAGCTCAATTCCATACCAGCTGTAATCCACTGAGCCTCATGCTGTCTTGCCCTGCCCATGCACAGTTCACCCCACTGCCAAGAACCCACTGGGAAACCCTCTACACAATTGCCTAATGTCCAATGTCTTTCCCCACATATTCCAATGACTTAAGTTGCCAGGAGGTCTTGATATCTGACTCCTAAATTCAGCATGACTTCCATGCTGTACTCTGGCTCAGTGTGCTGTGGTCAGAATATGATGTCCAGGTAGGTAGCTGCTCTGATTATAGATCTCACCTTCAGTTTCTCAGCTCTCATGGATTGCACTTTTGTATTGCCTGTTGTACAGTGCCCGAATGCTATTGCTTCATATATTTTGTTCAGTTTTATGACTATTTACAAGAAGAGGACTAGTCTAGTAGAGTTTTTTCTTTATAACCATTTAGATTTGGTGATGGGATCGATTCATATTTCTAGGTCAGTGCTATCTAAGAGAACTTTATGCAATGATGGAAAAGTTTTACACCCCTGCTACCCAATAAAGGAGCTACTAGCCACATACGGTTACCGAGCACTTAAAATGTGGCTAGTGACACTGAAGAACTGGACCTTTAAGTATTACTTAAATTTAAATAATCACACAAGGGTAGTAGCTATCATATTGGACAATGCAGGTCTAAGTAATAGGGATAAAAGCACATAACTCGAGCCAGAACAACTGCTTTATTTGAGTACCTCATCTTGATATTGTTATTTGAGTCAGTTTTCTAGTTAGCTTTGTTTTTTTCTTACTTATAGTTTGTTTGGTTCTCAGAAAATTGCTCACCCCAGTCATCATGACTCATTTTTTCTTTGATATGTGTGTTTTTCTGATAGTTCTGTTTCTGCATTGCATCTCACATGATGCCAGTCTTGACTCCCACTCTTCCTTTTCCTGATTTAGCCTGTTTCCTTGACACTGGTCCAGAATTTTGCTCAAAAAAATTTTAGTGTAAGTACTAGGTCTCTAATAAATAGAAACTGTGTTCTGAGCATACTGAAAACCACAATAGCACTGTATGCTGTGCCTCATCATGAGTTCATCTATTTTAATATTTTGACTCTAAGACTAAACTGGAGATTTGCATTTAAGAGAGGGTCAGAATTTAGAGAAACATTGATTGGAATTATCTGGATTTATCAAGAAATATAGATAATCAGACCAAAGTCTGTTTTCTTCATATTGGTCTAAATTTATGCCATTAGAATATTATGTTAAAACTAGATCATTTTTATTCCTAGCTATTTTTTGAAATCAGAATTCAATGTGGAAGTAAAATCAGAGCTAAGCATAAATCTACTTGATCAACCTAAAAACAGGGGTGTTTGTCCCTTAGATTTCAACATCTACCTACTGGAATGTAACAGAAATATAAATACATAACATCTATACATTAAAATGAACAGGTTATGGGAGAATTAGATATGTCCATCTGAAAAAAATAAAATGATTGCAAACTTCTTATGGTTGCTAGCTCTTGATGTTTTGCTTTCAAAATTGTGTTGTGTGAGTGGGTGTGACAGAGAGAGATGTATAGGGGAAACATAATTGCTTAACTAACTATTTGATCACATAAAAGAAATACAAATTTGCCACTTACATGGACTATGGACCATCTATATTTTTGCATTTATATTATGATAATTGTATGTCATTAAATGTGTGCAATATTTGTCTAATCATTTTATTTTATTATAATGCTAATTATGACTCATATTCTTATACTTCATAGTTTATTGCTTTGTAACATAGTACTTAATGCCTTTACAAGTTAAAAACACTAAAGAAAGATAACATGGTTAACTAATGCATTTCAACTGCCAGTATATTTGTTACTGTGGAAATACACTGATAAAATACATCTATAAATAAAAATGCTGATGAGAATAAAAATAATTAATAGTTATTATTATCTAAAACATAGGAATGAAAGGAACCATGAAATAGTATTTTCCAATTTCCATTATGAAAGCAGAGCCACTGTTATTTTGTTAAAAAAAAAAGTCACCGTCTTTTGTTCATGACATGCTCCTTATAATCAAACCCATTGGCTTAAATTTATGTTCATTTTTTCTTACTCTGTAATCAGTGGAGATATGTAATATAAAACAGTTGCTATCCAGATAAAATTCTGTTCTTATTAAAACCATAGAAAATTAGTAGTATTTTGTTTGACATGTTCTTATATTGTATTACACCATTTGACTAGACATCTCAATGTTTCAACTACAGAGCATGCACTTCATAGATAAAGATTCCATATACCTTTTCTCTTCTTGTCCTCCATAGCACCTAGTTTGGTGTTTTATATAGAAGCACTCTAGTTATTTGAAATGACACAGACGTGCCCCCTCACATATTTAAAAGGTGGAAATATGGATCTATCTCTCTAACAGCCTGAAATCACTATGGGCTCTCCCACCCTATGCTCTATCTCCCTGTGGATTTGAACTTAAGCTTCTTATGCTTCTTAACCTGCCTGTCGACTATTCCCAAGTGGAGATCCTGGACTACTTCAGACTCCTCTATTGTGGTTAGTCAGCACAATATGCACTAACTATGAAATACCTGAGATAGTAAAAGATGTTGGTTAGCTCCGATGGTTGGTCGTCCAATTTTCAGTCTTTCCAATGGTGACATGGGCACCATGCTATGTAAGTAGGGACAGACACCATAAGCAAATATACCAGATTGGAGAGAAGTGGAGGGAATGAGAAGAGGAGAGGACATAGAGATAATCAGCTCAGTGTCTGTGACATTTAAAAGATTTTGAGAACAAAGCAGAGAATGAAAAGACTTGAGGAAGTGATTTACGCTTTCAGGTTTTTGCTTCAGAAGAAAATAAATATTTATTTAATTTATAAACTTAACTTGCTGACATAGTGATAGTCTTATTTGATTTTGTTTAACGTAACTTGTCAGGGAAGGGAGACGAGAGGGATTGAGGACAAGGAAAATATGAGGAAATTCGGGGTAGAGAGACGAAGTTTTGTAGAAAAGACTGAAAACAGGGACATTGGCCAGAAGCTAGACTTCTTGCAGAGGAAGCTAGCATCCTAGGCTGTGGCTTGAAGAGATGACTCCCAGCAACTACCTGCTTTACAGCTTCGCTCTTTGCAGATCATGTCTTTCAACTTCCCTTCTCCAAGGAATTAAAGTTGGATTTTTTTTTGTTTTTTTTTTAAAAAGCACATTTCTTTTAATTTACAACATTCCAAATAACTGTGTCCATGTTTCAAGGGTAATCATAAGGACTGTTGCTTCCTCACAAACCTATAGTCAACCTGACATATATTTGGCATTGATGCCAGACATTCCATTGTTTGGTTAGAAAGGCAATTTAGAACATCTTTTAAAATAAAAATAACTCCATAATTGGGATCAATAGAAATAAGAGAGTACATGACTGCCACTCTTTCTAGAATAGCTCAGCCCTAGTCTTGAATATGCCAAAGAGAAAGAGAATAACATTTTTAGTATTCAACCATATTATTTTCACAGTGGTGGTGAGAAAACTCTTGAATAAAGTCACCATTTTAAACGTTGTTTATAATTTCAAACCCTTAACTTATAAACAAACTTGTGCAAAATAACATCGTGTATATTGGAAACCAGCGGTAACGAGATTGGACAAAAACACAAGAATGCCCTGAACAGTAATTTGAAAGAAAAACATGTTGACTGCAAATATCTTGGATATACAAAATGCTAGATGATAATGTTGATTATCTGAGACATTTTGATGACTTAAGCTCATTACTATGATTCATAAAAAGTAACTGTCAGTCATACTTAACATAATAAACATTCTTATACCAATTACCCTAAAGAAACAAAGCCTGTTCTACTGTATTAGCTTGTGTCTACAGTAGCTCAACTTATTTGATTTAGTGTAAACATCGGCCTGGTGTTAACCATTCATCAGCTTTTGTTTATGTAATTTTATTTTATGCAAAGCAAACTTTCCATGCTCAATAATTTGGTCCAGACAATCAAATTCATTTATTGTATCTCTTGTCAACCTTCAAACAATTATTTATGAATGTGCTGACTCTAATTTTATAATTGTATCACATACAAGCAAAATTTTCAGTTCTGCTATTCAATTTTACTTATAAAAACTTAATCCTAAAAGTACAGGCAATTAAATAAAGGTTAATCTGAATTTCTGATTCATGATGTAGCAATGCTGGTCAAGATAAGGTTAAACTCTAGCTTCTTTTCCTTTGTCTTAAGTGGATTCTAATACTTTCCTGGTGTTAATTAAATATTGAAAGACTTCTCTTTTCTAACCAGGACAATGGAATTAGAAACAGCTCAAAGCATGCACAGCTAGGAAATATAGCATAAGCATGGTTTTAAGGAGAAAACCTGATTATTCATAATACCTTGCAATGTGTTGTCCTTTCTTTACCAAAATGATGCTTTGGACAGCTGAGAGAATTTTGTAGTTATTTTCATAGTAATAAAGATGATAATGCTTTTACATTGAGCTGAGCTGACCACTAAATCTGTCTCCTGTTGTGACCATTTTGCCATATTTACTAGGTGGTTGGCATTAACAGGATGCTGAAATAAACCTTAGAGCAATTCATCTGCACTTTTTAATCCCACATGTTGAATTTTTTCCCAATATTTTAATTTCAAAAATTTTTGTTGTTGTTTTATTTTCTGATAACTTATTTTTCAGATCAGTCCGTTCTTACTTTATGGATGCAGTATCATTTCAAATCACTGTGAGGATACCAATTAGAATTATTTTTCTTTCTTGTAGTAATCTCTAATTTTTTCAGGGGCATTTTCTTTTGTTACTTCATGTTATATATCTTTCATTTTGTTTATTTTCCTCAAATATTTGGTCATCTTTGGTTTTGTATTTGTTAATGAAAGGTAACTGGCATGTATACATAATACAAAATATTTTTAATATATAAAGCTATATTTATGAATAGACATACAAATTGTTTCCCGCCACACAGTGTGTTTTTCTTTCATATTTATACCTCCTAATATGAATTAAAAATTAAACATATTTTGGGAAAATTTTTTTCAATTTAAATATATAGAAATAAAAGAGTAATAGGGAGACTTGTGCTTCTAGACATTTTGGAATAGTTGGTATAGGATATGTAGCACAGTAACTAAAAAGATAGAAAAGCAATAGTGCTTCAGTGAGCTGTGGGACAATACAAAGTGATCTAATATAAGGTTAATTGGAGTCCCAAAAGCAGAAGGTGTCAATCAGAAAATATACATATATATTTTTAAAAATGGCTGAAAAATTTTCAAATTTGATTAATCCTAAGTATTCAAGAAGCTCAGTGAACTCCAAGCAAGAAAAACACATCTTTGAAAGCATACCAAGGGATATTATTATCAAATTACTGAACTAGTGATAAAGAAAAAAACCATAAAAGCATCCAGAGAAGGAAAATGATTTCAAATGAAAATTTAGATCTATATAAAGTAATGAAGTGTACTGTAAATGATAAATGTGTTAGTAAACAAAAAAAACAATTTTTCTCCTTTCTAAGTTTCTTTAAAAGATAACTGTTGAAAGCAAAAAAAATATTATCACTGTATTTTGGCTATATAACGATATGTAGAAGTAAAAGGTATGAAAACAAACTACGAAGAATAAGAGGAGTAAAGGGTAACATACTGCTCTAAATTCCATGTATTATTTGGGAAATGGTATATTATTCTTTGAAAATACATCATGATAAGCTGAATATGCATATTTTAAACACTAGAGCAACCACTAATTTAATGGAAATAGGTATAGCTAATAAACCAAAATGAGAGAAAGTGAAATACTAAGATACTAACTTAATCCAAAAGAACATAGGAAAAGAGGAAAAATAAAATGAAGGATATGGGGCAAATAGAAAAAAAATCAAGATAATAGACTTAAAACCTAGCCATGTAAGTAATTACATTAAATATAAATATTCTGAACACTCAAATTAAAAGATAGAGATTACCATACAGGATGTAAAAAGACTCAAATATGCTGTCTACATGAAACATATTTTAAATATAAATAAAAACAGAGCTTAAGAGTAAAAGATTAAAAATGATAGATCATAAGAAAATTGGAGTCATTATATCAATACCAAAGAGGACTATAGAACAAAGAATACTACAACACAAAATAAAGTGACATTTCATAATGATAAAGTGTCAATTCATCAAGGAAACAAAATTATTGCAAAAATAGTATTAGTCAAAATTGAAACCCATAATTTCATAAAACTAGAAATAAAAGGGAATGCTCAGCCTGATAAAGGACATCCATGCAAACTTGGTAGTTAATAGTGAAAGAGAAACTCTCCTTCTTAAGACTGGGAATGGGGCAAACATGTATGCTCTCACCACGTCAACACTGTAGACTCAGTTTTAGACAGTGCAATAAGTCAAGAAAAAGAAATAAAATACCTACAGATAGCAAAAAATAAGTAAAACAGTATTTGCAGACAACATGATTGTGTATATAAACAATTCTAAAGGATCTACAAAAATGCTATTAGAATTAATAATTTAGCAAGTTTTCAGGATACTAGGTCAACATACAAAAATCAGGGTTTTTTTATTATTTAAGATTCAGGTGTACAGCATTGTAATTGGACATCTGTATACACTACAAAATGATCACTATAAGTCTAGTTACCATCCATTATAATACAGTTGACCTCCGTCACCAATTTTTCACCAATTCCCCTAGCCCCTAATCCACTTGCCCTCTGATAACCAGCAATCTGTTCCCTGTATCCATAGCTTATTTTTTTGTTTTGTTTTGTTTTTTTAGATTCCACCTGAGTGAAATCATACAGTATTTGTCTTTCTCTCTCTGACTTATTTCACTTAGCATAATACCAGCAAGTTACATCCATGTTGTCCCAAGTGGAAGGATTTTATTCTTTTTCAGGGCTGAGTAGTATTCCACTGTATATATACCATATCCTCTTTATTCACTCATCTATCCATAGACACTTTCCTTATCTTAGGTATTGCAAATAATGCTGTATATATCTTTTCAAATTAATGTTTTGTGTTCTTTGGATAAATGCCCTGAAGTGGAATGTCTGGGTCATATGATATTTCTATTCTTAATTTTTTGAGGAATCTCCATACTGCTTTCCACAGTGCCTGCACCAATTTACAGTCTTACCAACAGTGTATGAGGGTTCCCTTTTCTCCACGTCCTTTCCAACATTTGTTATTTCTTGTGTTTTTGATAATAGTCATTCTAACAGGTGTGAGGTGTTTCTGATTTAATAATTAGTGATGTTGAAGATATTTTCATGTGTTTATTGGCCATCTGTATGTCTTCTTTGAAAAAATGTCTATTCAGATGCTCTGCCCACTTTTTAATTGGGTTGTTTTGGTTTTTGTTGTTGAGTTTTATGAGTTCTTTATATATTTTGATATTAACCCCTTATTGGATATATGATTTGCAAGCAGTTCCTCTAATTCAGTAGGTTGCCTTTTCATTTTGTTTTCCTCTGATGTGCCAAAGCTTTTGAGTTTGATGTAGTCCCATTTGTTTAATCTTCCCTTGCCTTTGAAGTTAGAGCCACAAAAGCATCACTAAGACCAATGTCAATAACGTTACCCTACTCCTTTTTCTAGGAATTTTATGGTTTCAGGTCTTATATTCAAGCCCTTTAATCCACTTTGAATTAATTTTGTGTATGCTGTAAAAGATAGTGGTCTAGTTTTACTCTTTTTCATGTGACTGTCCAGTTTTCCCAGCACCATTTATTGAAAAGATTGCCCTTTCTCCATTGTATGCTCTTTGTTCCTTTGTTGTAAATTAATTTTCCATATGGATGAGGTTTTTCATTTTTCTTTTGCTTTTTTGTTGGGGGGGGTCTATACTAACAATGAACAATTAAAAAATAAAACTAAAAGAGAACATAGTTGAAATCCATGTATCTGACAGAGGACATTTATCCACAAAATATAAAGAACTCTTTTACTCAATAAGGAGGTGAATTACTAAAAAAAAAATGTGTAGCAAGAGCACTTCCAGCTTCCAAGCTGACCTTAGAATTTGTCATTCCTATCCTCACAACAAGAAAAAAAAAACTGAGCAAACTGAATATCAACAACTCTTCTTAGATCCATCAGAGAACTGAAGTCACAAGACAAACTACGGCTCTGAAATTCGGAGAGACACACGCAGATACAGAGAATCACAACGTGTAGAGAGCAGAAGCCCCTATCAGTGGGAACACTTCAAACTGTAACTGATGAACTACTGGAGGCTCAGTGTAGAGTAGTCTGAGTGTTGATATTTCCAAAGGGGCCCATTCTTAAGGGATCCCCACACTTTCATGTGATTTACCTCCAGGAACCCCATTGGGTTCTCACTGTGAAAAATCAGAAAAAAACTCCCTTGTGCTTCCAGAATGGATTAAAAAAAGAAGTGGTACTCCTATATAATGGAGGGATATTCAGCAATAAAAAGAAACAAACTACTCTATACCAAGAACATGAATGGCTACCAAAACCAATAGGCTGAATAAAATAAGCTAGACACAAGAGTCCATATAGTAGAATTCCATTTACATGAAATTCTAATCTATAGTGATAGGAAGGAAATCAGTGGTTGCTTGGGGCCAGGTTAGGAGAATTGCTGTTAAGAAGCATTAGAGAAGTTTGTGGGGTAAAGGAAATATACAGTTATACATATTTACCAAAACTTACTCAACTGTTCATTTAAATGAGCACAATTTATGTAAATTTTCCTTCAATAAAATTGACTCTAAAAAACACTAGTATAAAATTTGGGGGTGAGAAGATTGATGAGATATTCTATAATTCACATGGAAAAAATAACAAGAATATCCAGAAAAATTCTGAAATATAAGGATAACAATAACTTGGCAAAGCAGTAGTCTCCAAATTGAAATAAAGAAGTCCATGCATTAAAATAACATTTATTATATCATCTTTTTTTAATGTACATGTTTTAAATTTAATTTTTTTGGGGGGTATAGCTGGTTTACAGTGTTGTGTTACTTTCAGGTGTACAGCTAAGTGATTCGGTTATACATATACATATATCCATTATTTTTCAGATTCTTTTCCCATCTAGGTTATTACAGATTATTGAGCAGATTTCCCTGTGCTATACAGTAGGTCCTTGTTGATTATCTATTTTATATATAGTAGTGTGTATTTATCTATTTTATACTTAGTAGTGTGTATATGTTAATCCCAAACTCCTAATTTATCCCTCCCCACCATGTTTCCCCTTTGGTAACCATAAGTGTTTTTGAAGCCTGTGAGTCTGTTTTGTATATAAGTTCATTTGTATCATTTTTTTTTTAGATTCCACATATAAGTGATATAGTATGATATTTGTCTTTCTCTGCCTGACTTACTTCACTTAGTATGCTAATCTCTAGGTCCATCCATGTTGGTGCAAAAGGCACCATTTTGCACCATTATTTCATTATTTTTTATAGCTAATATTCCACGGTACCACATCTTCTTTATCCATTCCTCTGTCAATAGATATTTGGGTTGCTTTCATGTCTTGGCCATTGTAAATAGTGCTGCAATGAACATTGGGGTGCATGTATCTTTTCAAATTATGGTTTTCTCCAAATATATGCCCGGGAGTGGGACTGTAGAATCACAAGTACTGAAATTGAAACTGTGATTAAAAATTCCCAACAAACAAAAGCCCAGGACCAGATGACTTCACAGGCAAATTCTATCAAACATTTAGAAAAGAGTTAACACCTGCCCTTCTGAAATTCTTCCAAAAAGTTGGAGAGGAAGGAATACTCCTACACTCATTCTATGAGGCTACCATCACCCTGATGACAAAAATACCACAAAAAAAGAAAATTACAGGTCAATATCACTGACGAACATAGACACAACAACAAAATACTAGCAAACCAAATCCAACAATACATTAAAAGGATCATACACCATGATCAAGTGGGATTTATCCCAGGGATGCAAGGATTCTTCAGTATCCACACATCAATCAGTGTGATACACGACATCAACAAACTGAAGAATAAAAACCATATTGTCATCTCAATAGATGCAGAAAAAGCTTTAGACAAAATTCAACACTGATTTATGATTAAAAACTCTCCAGAAAGTGGGCATAAAGGGAAACTACCTCAACATAATAAAGGCCGTATATGACAAACCCACAGCTAAACATCCTTCTCAATGGTTAAGAGCTGAAAGCATTTCCTCTAAGATCAGGAGCAAGACAAGGGTGCCCACTCTTGCCACTTTTATTCAACATAGTTTTGGAAGTCCTAGCCAAGGTAATCAGAGAAGAAAAAGAAATAAATGTACCCAGATTGGAAAAGAAGTAAAACTATCACAGTTTGCAGATGACATATTATACATAGAAAATCCTAAAGATGCTACCAGAAAACTGCTAGAACTCATCAATGAATTTGGTAAATTTGCAGGATACAAAATCAATATGCAGAAATCTCTTTCATTTCTATACATTAAAAACGAAAGATGAGAAAGAGAATTTAAGGAAACAATCCCATTTACCATCACATCAAAAAGAATAAAATACCTAGAAATATTATGTCATCTTAAACCAAGATTAAATTATATTTCTAAGGAAACAGGATTGATAAACTTCAATATAAAATACGTTAAAGGAGATATTTAGTGTATGAATATTCCTACCATTAACTATTAGCAGTATATACCTTATGCTTGACTTGATAAAACATTGCAATAACACAATTACACAAATGTGTTAAACTTTTGGTCAGCCATGAGTCAAATAAGCATACATTTGGATTGATTTTTATTTTTATTATTTTTTTTGAGCAGAAATTTGGACTGCTCTTTAGTGCAGTTCAGAGTTATTAAACTATTTATTTTGAATTAAGTATTAAAACTCTTACAAAGGCTTGTTGCAAAGCCTGCTCTAAAATATATCATACACCTCATTTCACATGGAAATGAATAAATATCTCAATCTCAGTATAGAATCCAATTAGACTTTCTTCAATTCAGTTTTGGTCCAGAATAGCTCTGACTGACCCGTTAGAAGAATTAGAAACTTTTTAGAATAAAAGAAGAATGCTGGGCTTCCCTGGTGGCGCAGTGGTTGGGAGTCCGCCTGCCGATGCAGGGGATGCGGGTTCGTGCCCCGGTCCGCGAGGGTCCCGCATGCCGCGGAGCGGTTGGGCCCGGGGGCCATGGCTGCTGGGCCTGTGCGTCCGGAGCCTGTGCTCCGCGGCGGGAGGGGCCGCGGCAGTGGGAGGCCCACGTACCAAAAAAAAAAAAAAGAAGAATGCTTCAGGATCTTCAATCTTTTGAGTTTCTGTTTTCTCTCTCTCTCTCTCTCTATATATATATATATATATATATTCACTTCTTTATCAATTTATTTACCAATACATATACATTTATATATAAGTAAAGAATATGCATATATATTACATGTGAATTACATATATGTGTAAAGAAAACCTTCACATCTAGCTACACTCTATATATATATATATATATATATTCACTTCTTTATCAATTTATTTACCAATACATATACATTTATATATAAGTAAAGAATATGCATATATATTACATGTGAATTACATATATGTGTAAAGAAAACCTTCACATCTAGCTACAAAAATGTTTGTCACTTACCAAAAGATGTTCATTAAAATATGCTCCAGTGAAAATGTTTGGCTGAACCCTGCAGGCCTGCAAACCTTGTAATTTCCCAGCTGCGAGACTGAAGAAAGAGCCTGGAGACACCCACAATGTATTGGATAGGGAATCTTACACATTTGAAGCAAAAGTCCTGGACCGACACTGCCACGGACAGCAGACGGCAGGCAGGACATTGCAGCACCTTCACTACCAAGGGGGAAGAAGGAGGCTACTAGTTAGATGGGGAATTGACGTCAGGTTGTCTCATCAGTTACCAGAGAAACCAGCAGCTGGGGCAGGGGCAAGCATGTAGGCAGTTACTGATTAAGCCCTATAATTAAGAGGATCGGCTAGTTATGTGAGTAGGGTGTAGGAGAAGCATGGACTAGTCAGGCAGGGGATGTACAGAGAACAGAACAGCCATCTTGATGGCCTGATCATACTGGCAGTTAGTGAGTTCACTGTGAATTCGATAAATTGCCTACCCTGGAATATTCACATCAGATAAGTTCATAAAACCAAGACAAACCAGAAAAGAAACAGTAAGTTTGGCTTACTGCATTGTTTGAAAAGGAAATTAAACTAGGACTCTTATTACACTATTTAATCAATATTCTTGTACGTAGAACAGTTCAATTTCACCTGTGAAATATACTAATTGTTAAGAAATTTTAAATTAACGGACACCAAATGCAAAAACACAAACATTAAATGTGTCTTTATTTGGACAAGATTGTTTCCTAAGGATGATAATCCAGAGCCTTTCAATGCACTTTGAAGTGTATGATTTCCCAATCATTTCTTACGTAACAGAATTGTAGATCACCAGTTCTCCATTTCCATGGAATAAAGAATGATTTCTGGCAGGTGACTATGGATGACCTGGGTTTAATTTCTGATCTGTTCTCTAGCTCTGACCTTAGTTAAGTCACTTACTCCACCTACTTCAGGTTCTTCATCTGTAAAGTGGGGATGATAATCCTTGCCTTGAAAGGATTGGTAGTGAGGCAACTGAAGATTAATGAGTGTGAAAGGACTTTTTAAAGTGGTTTTGTTTGAAAATAAAGCTATTGTTTTTCTTGTTTTGTTTTGTTTTTAACATCTTTATTGGAGTATAATTGCTTTACAATGGTGTGTTAGTTTCTGCTTTATATCAAAGTGCTTTCATTTTTGCTTTTATTTGAGTTTACTCCTTGAAGGAAGATTTGTAGGTTTCTTTCCTTCTTGTTTTCAAGGCCTCACTATTCCATTTTAATGCATATCTAGACTATGCTGCTTTTTGTTGCAGGTAAAGTGTACATTAAAATGTTTATATCCAGAAACAAGTATAAATAAGCATTTTACTTCTTAATAGAATGAGGCAGGAATAACTTATGTTTTAATCAACACTGGATCTGACCTGAGCTAGGCCATTTTAGGCTCCTTAGCTGCACACAGGAAATAGGTGGACACTCTAAATCCATTTTGGTGATTGCCATTTTAAAGATGACTGCCAATGCCACTGAAAGTGGGAATTAGGCACCAAATTAAGCACCAAAGCTGACAAGTAAAGCAGACTTTTACATCCTCAGAATAACCAAGTTAATTAGAGGAAGAGCATTATAAAAACAGAGCCTCAAAAAACAAATTTAAAGCAAAGCCATAAACCCCCCAGTGTCCGAGGTGATGACGGAAATTGTATTGCTAATGTGGTGCCCATCACCACCTCAGGCATAGTTGAAACAAATCAATACATCCTTTGCAGGGAGTATGCTTTTTCAAAGCTATATAAAGCTTAAATCCTTTTATACTTTATGTCATCTTTCAGGATTTCCTCCTCTTAGACTCCGCTCACTCCACCCCCATCACCATCACAACACATATCCCAAAATAAGCAGCAGGAGCTTTATCATCAGAGATGGGGGTGAGCGGCAATTATACCCTGATTCCCAAATGGGAGCTATTTTTCTTTGGGGCTCTCCTGTCATGATATTATCATCGAACAGGTACATTTTCATCTTGCACAGGAAAAAAAAAAGAATGTACAATTCTGGTATGTTTGATTTATGATTTGGGAATGCTGAATGTTGGAGACAATAAATGTAAAATTAAGCAATATTCTTAGAGACAAGATGTTGACCCATCCTTTATTTACTTTTTTTTTTTTTTGGAGTGCTGCTCCTTTAGTGGATATGCACATACTCTAGATGCTCACCTTTTTTCTTCTTTCTTTTCCTATTTATTCAGCTTCTTATTTTAGACAAGCTACTCAGAGGAACTTTTCTTTTTCCTCTGCAGACTCTCCTCTCATTCTACCTTCTCTTCTGCAGGATCTCATCTAGTCTCTACGCTAAAATTACAAGTCGTACAAGTCAACGACTCTCAAAGTTATATCATTAGTCTAGAGCTCTCTTTTGATCTATAGCCTATATACCTAAATATTCAACAACCTATTGGGTATCTCCATTTGAATTTCCTCAGACCCTCAAGCTCATCACATAAATAAGAGAACCCCTATTATCTACCTCCGCCAAATCTCTCCCCTTCAATGTTCACCACCTCTATCAATGAATGGTGTTATCCTCCTCGGTGCCCAAGTCAGAACCCTCAGCATTTTTCCTGACACATTTTCCTTTCTCACCTCTGCCTATAATCACCAGGTTTGCCAGTTCTACCTCCTATATATCTCTCAAATCAAGTCCCCATCAATTCTTGTCTAGATCATTTCAAAGCCTCTCCATCACACTCTGCCTATAATTTTCCTGCCCCTCCAAGTGATCCTCCATAAAGCTATCATAGTGGCCTTTTACTACTGTAAATCCAGTCATGTCAGTTCCCTGCTTAAAATGCTTCAGTGGTTTTTCAATCACCTCAGGGTTCAAATGCAAGCTCTTCAGCATGACATTCTCTAAGATCTGGTCCCTGTAGCCTGTCCAGCCCCACGTCTGACTATTCCCTACCATTCATCTTGTCCTGCAGGTGTAACAAATACTGTTTTGCAGTTCTAGGAAATTGCCCCACTCTCAATCACTCCCCTCTTTTGGACATACACTTCTCACTGCCTACAATATTCTTGGTCTCTTTCTTTGCTTGTTTAGTCTCTGTCATCAACAATTCTGTTCAATTGTCACTTCCTGGAAAGTTGAACTCCTATATTATAAAGGTCTATAATCGCATCTCTGTTCTCACCAATTTCAGTATTTATGAAGAACTGAATACATGTGCCAGGCAGTTGGGCTAAGAGCTAAAGATATACAAAGATGAAGACACACCTCTTCCCTCTATGAAGCACTTGGTCTAGTCTAGCTCCCCTTTCACATGCTGTAGTGTTTGTTTACATTCTCTTTCATTATCCTCTGAGCTTCTGAGGCCAGGAAATTTTGGTCTTCAATGTCCAGCACAGTATCTGGCATACTCCCTGCGCTCGATAAACATGTGAACGAATGGCTTCAGCTTTATCCATATATGGAAGATGATTTCAAGGGCCTTAAAAATCCTTGTAGTATTTAAAGAAATAAGCATGCTTATCTCCAAATGGGCAGAGGTATTATCTGTATACCTGTGGTAAAAGTCCTTCCTGACATGCTGCCCTGTCTCCCTTCTCCTCATATCCATTTGCACTTTGGCAGAAGCCCAAGCTGTGTTCGGGCATTATTTATCTAATACTTCCTTTCAGTACAGGCCTTGGTTAGTGGCATGAAAACCCCAACATTTCTATTAAATTAGGTCCCTCTCTCTGACAGAATACTCAGCTTGCTTTTCTTATTTTGCATTCCAGTTGCTTTAATAGACATCCTAGAGTGTTTCTTATTAACCCTCACTGGAGTGCCATAACAGCTGTTAACCATTAGTTATTGGGCTTGCCTGCAAAGCACTGTGCCATGCATGATTGCATGATTGATCCAATTCATGCAACAACCATAATTCTGAATTTCTGATGGGTTTTTAATAGGGATGGTTGGGGGAGAATGTATCTCAGAGCTACTAAAATTCATTTTTCCTCCCAATAAATGCCAGAGTGAATTTGAGAAAGCATTATTTTTGTTCTTAACAACCAAAAAGAAAAGAAAATTCATACTTCTTGCTTGATGAGGTAAATTGTAGATAGTCTCTGGAAATGGCTTGCAGAAAACAGCTCTCAAAAATTTACATTTGCCATTAGCTGCATGAATTGTCTGTACACAGAAAAAGGAAAGTGAGTTGGGAAATTTTTATGCATGTCTCAAAAGTGGCTCCCAACTGTTTCTATGCTGGTCTCTTTCTTCGCTAAGGAGATGAATGTCATTCACGTACTTATACAGCGGTGTCCCCGAGATTCTGGGGTCTCATCTAAAAGTACAGTGTTCCCAAAGGATCTCTGAAGAACAAAGCAAAGCTTGAACACTTCATTTATGTATTATTCTTTAGAAATCAAAAGGGAGATTAAAAAAGGAAAAACAAAATACATTATTTCAGTCAATATTAGCTATTCAAATAATTGACTAAATTTAAAATGGAGAAAATACAATGTTTCCATAGAACCTTGTATGCATATCAATTCTTAACTCCCTCTCCTATGACTCCACTTTTACAGGATGCTGAAAGGGAAGGAAATATTCCTACACAAGATGATAGTCACTGTGGTATCACATTTGATTGCTAAATTTCCCAAGAATACTTTATTATTCCTAAATTTATTCACTATATTCTTCTCAAGTGACTACTTTATGACAGACACTTGGTGTGGTGCTGAGAACTCAAAAGTGCTAAAAATAGACCTCTTCCATGTTTTAATGAACTTATAGAAATAGAGATCAGCATTAAACATTTTTTCACAAAAATAAGCCTGATTATAATTTATGCTAAAGGATATGAAGTAAAGAGCAGAATGTAAGAACATAAATTGTTAAGCAGCCATCTCCTCCCTGTCTTTCACCTGGTATAGCCGTGCTCCCAGAAATTGTGTGAGCTAACAATTCCTCAGCCCCAGTGTAAGCAGAGCAGCCTATTGTTTTGCTTGAGTCAAGGTGCATTGGTGTGTTGGCCAGGAACCAGCTGGGGAGCACCCTGCTGTCTGACAGCCAGGGATGCCCCCTGCCCTGGCCTGGAACTATCTGTGATAGGCCACTGCCTGGGAAGGTCTGTTTCAGGTCTATCAAAAGAAAGCTTGATATTTCTTGAAAGACAAGAAGACTTGAAACTTACTTTTCTAGCTTCCAAGACCCTTTCCAGACTGTCTACAGCAAAAAAAATAACAACATTTATATATCACCGGCCAGTTCCAAGCTCATCCACGCACGTTATCCAGCTTGAACTTTACATCCACCCAGGGATGCACAATTTAATATTCTCATTTATGAGGAAATCAAGGCTCAGAAAGGATACATGACTTGCCCGAGCTCACACAGTTTATACATTATGGTCCTGGGGTTGAGACCCAGCTCTCCTAAACCCAAAGCAGGAGCTCTTTCTACCATGTCATAGTGTTCACCCCTTGGAGGCATTCATCACCCCAGTTCCTGGATGATTGTTACGATCCTCACTTTAGTTGCCATCTGATCTTTGAGCACTTCAGGAACAATTCTCTTTTTCTGGAACCTCGTGGTGAGCAAAACGTGAGCCACATGGAACAGATATTGTAAAAGTGTCTTTTAGAAGGAGAGAGAAATTCAAATGGCCAGTGTCAGTCTCTTTATGAGATGAGTGTCCAGGCAACTGAAAAATACAAAGTGATGACAGACAGGATCCTGAACGAAAAATCTATAGGAAGCAATACATTTAGTGAAAGAGATGAGGAATATTTTTGTTAAGCATGCAAGCCACTGTCCAAGTGGAAGATCTCATTTTAGAAAATTGAGCATTTAGTTTAAACACTTCAGGAAGTTAGATTATTGTATCGATGTGAAAAATAAAACCCCAGAGTAAGTCTTACTCTTTGAAGGATAAAAAGGCTTCTTTTTTTTTTTTTTTTTTTTTGTAGCTCACACAAGGACCAGAGTTGAGGTATTAAAGCAACAGTCCCAGTCAGCTTTTGCTCCTGCCAAACAGGGGACAGAAAGAAGGGCTGTGAGCTAGACCTAAGAAAAGTTGCATATCAGCACATGTGCTTTACCTTAAGATATCCCAGTCTGCAGTTGGGATCAGCCTTTTTTTGTCTTTCTGGCTTGCTTCAAGTGTACAGGGGTCTTTGTTTTCTCAATTAGTACAAGGTTTCTTTAAGGAGCAGAGGTAGTGCTCACATCAAACTAGTATGCAGTTATGCACTCAGTCTGGAATGCTCCAGAGTCTAGGAGGTAAGGTGACCTTGGGAAAGCAGAAATTTGTATTTAGTATATTCTCTTCTATGTTTCTGGCTTGTCAGAGTCTGGGGTGCAAGAACAGCAGCATGGCTAAAAGCACAAAATTTGAAATCAGGCTGCTTGGTGTTGAATCTTGGCTCTATTACTTATCCTCTGTAAGTCTGAGAGGAAGTTATTTAACTTCTGTTACCTCATCTATAAAATAGGAATGGAAAGAATTTTTTTCCTATTTTTTTTTCCTCCACTTCTTTTTTCTCTCTTGTGTTCTTTCTTTGCTCTCTCTCTCCTTCCCTTCCTTCTTTTTAGCTGGCATCACACAACCTTCCTTTGCTTCCTTCTGAGGAATCTACCACTTGTATGTCTTCCCACCATGGAGGTCAAAGAGGCCAGACATCCTCTCAACCCACCCCCACCCCCATCCTATTGGTTAAGACTCCAGCCAACAATTCTTCCTGCTGAGTCTTTGCCTCTGGAAGGAGGAGTACACGCATATAAGGAGAGATCAGAATTGGTTGATGCTAAAAGCACAGCAGAGGCAGCCTGGGGCATCCAGGAGCAGGAGCCTTAAGCAATATCTGAGCTGGCTGCCTCCTCCCGCCGCTGGTGTACCGGCTCCCCACCCCATCCTCCAGCCTTCCTGAAGACTCTGTTAGCTTCCCCATGTTCATCCAACACAGTTCTTCTCTAAGCTAACCCAAGTCAGGTTCTATTGTTTTCCTCTAAGAATGCTGACAGATGAAATGTGAAAAATAATACAATCGCAAGGACTAAATAGGAAAACACAGATTGAGCTCTTAATACACTGACTGGCCTATAATATACAATTAATAAAATATTAGTTATTATACATATCATTATTAAAACTACTACTGTTCTAGCATTACAGGTTGTCTTATTATTTATAAAAGAAGTTGAAAGGTTTTTTTCTGGGCATAATTTAAAATATGTTTCTGACTAAAAGGTAATGAATGATAAAGTATAAGAAATTTTAAAAATAGAGACGATTATGAGGAAGGAAATGGAAATAGTTCTTTCTCTTCTTAAAAATCAATACACGTGAATGGATAAAGATTCATCTGTTGTATAATACAGTTGATGTGTTATATGTGGTATATACAGTTGATCCTTGAACAACATGGGTTTGAACTGTGTGGATCCACTTATATGCAGATTTTTTTCAATAAATACGATCCGTGGTTGGTTGAATCCATGGAGGTAGAACTGGGGATATGGAGGGTTAACTACAGGGCTTGAGCATCTGTAGATTTTGGTATTTGCAGCGGGTCCTGGAACAATCCCCAATAGATACCTGGGAATGACTGTATTATAACAATGGGATATAATTCAGCCATGAGAAAGAAGGACATACTGCCACTTGCAACAACATGGATAGATCTTGAGGGCATTAGGCTAAGTCAAATAAGTCAGACAGAGAAAGACAAATACTGTATATTATCACTTATATGTGGAATCTAAAATAGCCCAACTCACAGAAATAGAGACTAGAATGGTGCTTATCAGGGGCTGGGGATTGAGGGAAAAGGAGAGATGTTGGTCAAAGACTACAAGCTTCCAGTTATAAATGAAGAACCACTGGGGATCTAATGTACAACATAATGATTATAGTAATAAAACTGTATTATATACTTGAAAAACAAAAAAGAGTAATTGGTGTGGCACCTATGAAGATAAGTCACTTGGATCTCCCTTCAAGAAAGAACTCTCAGTGCAGCTGCAAGGAATGTAGTTAGCTGCCAGCCGTCAGCCCCTAACACCTTGGAGATCCTCCTCAGCTTTGGATCTGAGGCCATGCTCTTCCCAGCCAATAACTGAGCATGGTGGAGGTACCAGACCCTAGTTAATTCTGCCTAACATGAAACTCCTCTAATGGTCCACCTTTGCTCTGGAGCTCCCTTTTGGGTTGGCAGAGATGGTCAGATCTGCTTTGTGAAGAGGGCTTTCTCTACTCTCCCATGTCACAGGTATCAGATCTGTATAGTGTGGTCTAATGGCTACTTCTGCCCAATCCTGCTTCCTCCTTCTTTTATCTTTCACTACCCTGACAAACAGAGCACTTACACTCCTAATTCCATCATGATGTGTGCTTCCTGTATGAACCAACTAACATAAGAGAATATTTGCTTTCAGTCTTTTTTTCTAAATGTCTGTGTTTGTGTGTGTGTATATGTCTAATTTTTGTTACATAATTGAGTTCATATTGTAGATTTAATTTTAAAAAATTTTGTCTTTCCATTAATTATTAAAATGTTTCCATGTCATTAAAGCTTTTTTCATCAATATCATTTTTATTTTTTTAATTTATGAAGCTTCATTCATCTGCTAAATCCTATCACCTTAATTATTTATTTATAAGTTGAAACTAGAAGACTAAAAAGTAAGATCAGTCCCCAACCTTCTATGCTATGACATTTACATTATTGGAGACATAGGAAACATTAAAGCCACCCCATTTTCTTAAGTTGTAACCAGATTGGACCAAAATGAACATTTTCTACTTAAGAGTGTATGTACTTGGGGCAGAGGGTTAACTACATTTAAATGTGTCACCATTGACACAGAGCACAATTTGCCTGGTATTTGAAACACATAAAAGAGACAATTTTTCTCTGGCTTAATTCCTCAAGTTTAAGTATTACACTTTCTATTTGTAATGATATGACACAAAGATTTGGATGTGAAGAGGAACATCCCAATGCTTAAGTCCTTCATCAATCACAGTGTAATAAGACTCAAAACTACTGCAACTACATTTTTTCCTTACTCATTGAAACTCACTCATAGAACCTATATTTGCAGCTTAGACTTGACCTTGATTTTTGATGTCAAAATGAGGTTCCTTCCAGTCAGGAGTTCTTCCTGCAAATGCCATACAACGATATGTGAATTTTATGTTTAATAATGCACTTACATATCTGGGGTATGTACATATCGATATCTTTTTAAAGGTTAAATAATGATTATTTTACATACTTGTATACGTTATCTCATTGAATTCTCACAACACCAACTCAGAATAGGCATTATTAACACCACTTTTATTGTGAGGAAACTAAGTTCAGAGAAGTCAAGAAACTTACCTGCAGGCACAAAGTAAGCAGAGCTGGGGAGTAGAGCCACCATTAGAACCCAGACTTGCCTACTCTGAGCCCATGCTGCTCCAACCTCCATGCTGCCTTGGCCCCTACCATACTCTTATGTGCCAGAATCTGCATTTAATGACAACCTTTTACCTCTATTCCTTGTAGCACTTATCCTAGCCATGGACAAAGAAAAAATTGGGGGTCAGCATACTGCTCATGGCCCCTCTCCTTAACTTAATCATTCTGTCTTCTAGTTATTGTACAGAAAGTAGTAATAGACTTTCATTCAGTCACTAAAAAGTTGTGGGACATCTACTATATGCAGGAAAACCTCAAACATGCCTTTGTTACATCTATGGGTTGTGGGGGAAAGATAATAGATTAGTACCATTCCATGTGATAGACAACATGATAGAACTTTACAGAAGGTTCTATGCGAACATAATCTGAGGAACAGAGTTGCAGTGAAGCCTTTTAAGGAAGCTGAGCTTAGTGGACTTATTGAGCATTCCAACACAGTTACAATATTTGCAAAAAGAATCCACAGTAATTTTAGGTATAACTAAAGGATTGTGTGTGTGTGTGTGTGTGTGTGTGTGTGTGTGTGTGTGTGTGTTTTGAGGGAAAAGGAGAAAAAGGGTTAATAGATATTTGGACTGATTGTGTATCCCCAAAACTTATGTTGAAGTCCTAACAGCTAGTATCTCAGAATGTGACTATACAGGCATACCTCAGAGATACTGCCAGTTTGGTTCCAGACCACTGCAATAAAGCAAAATATTAAAATAAAGCAACTAAGAGGAATTTTTTGGTTTCCCAGTTCATATAAAAGTTATGTTTCTAATATACTGTAGTCTATTAAGTGTGAAATAGAATTATATCTAAAAAAGTGTATACCTTAATTTAAAAAAATAATTTATTGCTAAAAATGCTAAACATCCTCTGAACCTTCAGCTAGCTGTAATATTTTTGCTGGTGGAGGATCTTGCCTCAATGTTGATGGCTGCTGACAAATCAGAGTGTTGGTTGCTGGAAGTAGGGATGGCTTTGGCAATCTCCTAAAATAAGACAACAATGAAGTTTGCCACATCAATTGACTCTTCCATAAAGGAATGATTTCTCTGTAGCATGCAATGCTGTTTTCTAGAATTTTACCCACAGTAGAATTTCTTGCAAAATTAGAGTCAATCCTCTCAGACTCTGCCACTGCTTTATCAACCAAGTTTATGTAATATTCTAAACCCTTTGTTGTCATTTCAACCATCTTCACAGCATCTTCACCAGAAGTAGGTTCCATTTCAAGAAACCACTTTCTCTGCTCATCCATAGGAAGCAACTTCTCATTAGTTCAAGTTTTATCATGAGATTGCAGCAATTCAGTCACATCTTCAGGCTCCACTTCTAGTGCTCCGGCTATTTATATCACATCTGCAGGGACTTCCTCCATTAAAGTCTTGGACCCCTCAAAGTCATCTGTGAGGGTTGGAAACAACTTCTTCAAAACTCTTGTTAATGTTGATATTTTGACCTCTTCCCATGAACCATGAATGTTCTTGGTGGCATCTAGAATATTGAATTCTTTTCAGAAGTTTTTCAATATACATTGCCCAGGTCCATCAGAAGAACCACTATCTATGGCAGCTATAGACTTATGAAATATATTTCTTAAATAATAATACTTGAAAGTCAAAATTACTCCTTGACCCAAGGGCTGCAGAATGGATTGTGTTAGTAGGCATGAAAACAGCATTAATCTATTTGTACATCTCCATCAAAGCTCTTGGGTGACCAGGCACACTGTCAGTGAGCAGTAATATTTTGAAAGAAATCTTTTTTTTTTCCTGAGCAGTAGGTCTTCATAGTGGCTTAAAATATTCTGTAAACCATGTTGTAAACAGATACATTATCATCCAGGCTTTATTGTTCCATTTATAGAGCACAGGCAGAGTAGATTTAGCATAATTCTTAGGGGCCTTAGGATTTTCTGAATGGTAGATGAGCATTGGCTTCAACTTCAATCACCAGCCACATTTGCCTCTAACAAGAGAGGCAGCCTGCTTTTCGAAGATTTGAAGCCAGGCATTGACTTCTCCTCTCCAGCTATGATAAACCTAGGTGACATCTTCTTCCAACAGAAGGCTGTTTTGTCTACTTTGAATATCTATTATCCAGTGTCACCACCTTGATTAATTATCTCAGCTAGATCATCTGAATAACTTGCTGCAGCTTCTACATCAGCACTTGCTGCTTCACCTTGCACTTTCATGTTATGGAGTTGCTTCTTTCCTTAAACCTAATGAACCAATCTCTGCTACCTTCACACTTTTCTTCTGCAGTTTTCTCCCCTCTCTTAACTTTCAAGGAATTGAAGAGAGTTAGGGCCTTGCTCTGGATTAGGCTTAGCTTAGGGGAATGTTGTGGCTGGTTTGATCTCCTATCAAGACCACTAAAATTTTCTCCATTTCAAAAATAGGGCTGTTCTACTTTCTTATCATTTGCATATTCACTGGAGTAGCAATTTTAACTTCTTTCAAAAACTTTTCCTTTGCATTCACAACTTGTCTAACTATTTGTCAAAAGAGGGCTACCTTTCAGCCTGTCTTGGCTTTTGACATGCTTTCCTCACTGAATTTAATCATTTCTAGCTTTTGATTTAAACTGAGAAACATGTAAGTTTTCTGTTCACTTAAACGGTTAGAGGTCATTGTAGGGTTATTAATTGGCCTAATTGCGATATTGTTGTGTCTCAGAAAATAGGGAGGACTGAGGAGAGGGAGAGAGATGGAGGAAAAGCTGGTTGATGGAGCAGTCAGAAGACACAAAACATTTAGCGATTAAGTTCACCATCTTATATGGTTGGGGTTCGTGGTGTCCCAAAACAGTGGCAACTGTACCATCAAAGATCACTAATCATAGATCACCATAAAAAATATAATAATAATGGAAAAGCTTGAAATAATGTGAGAATTACCAAAGTGTGAAATAGAGATGCAAAGTAAGCAAATGCTGTTGGAAAAGTGGTGCCAATAGTCCTGCTCAATGCTTCAGGGTTGCCACAAACCCTCAACTTGCAAAAAAAGGCAGTATCTGTGAAGTGTGATGAAGAAAAGTACAATAAAATGAGGTATGCCTGCATTTGGAGGTAGAATCTTTAAAAAGGTAATTAGGTTTAAATAAGGTCATTATGGTGGGCCCTAAATCAATGTGACTGGTGTCCCTATCATAAAAGGAAATTAGTACAGATACACAGAGAGGCAAGACCATGTGAAGGCACAGGGAGAAAAAGGCCATCTACAGGCCAAGAAGCAAGGCCTCAAGAAGAACCAATCATGACCACACTTTGCTCTTGGACTTCTGTCCTCCAGAATCATGAGAAAATTAGTTTCTTTTATTTAAACAACCCAACCTGTGGTACTTTGTTAACCCTTGCAAACTAATACAGGAGATGAGGCTAAAAAGGCAAGGAATTGATTAATGAAATCCTTATATGCCACGTTTAGGAGTTTATGCTTTTATTCAAAAAACAATGGGGAGTACCAAAAGATTTAAATCAAGAAGAGAGGTAATAAAATTCAGGCTTTAGAAATGTTTAATCTTTGTAATAAATAAATCCACTTCTGTCCCTATCTAGCTCTTCCATGATGAAAGTAAATGGGTCTGAGGGGAAATGGAAGTAATTATTCAGTGACTGGTTCTTACATATCTGATCAGGCTTCAGGCTACATTTTCAACAATCCCATCTCTGCCTTGTCCTTATTTCCAGCTTTTTTTCCCCCCAGAGTAATCCCTGAGTCCACAGTTCAGACTCTTCTTTCAGGTCATGAGTCCTGCCTGACTCACCAAATCTCATCACTACCCATGACACAACATGACATTTAGGGGATATTGCAAAGACTTAAAAGGGTTGCAAAATGAAGTATTTATAATAGAGGCCCAATACTAAGCCTATACTGAGATTCCTACTCATCTGGGCATAGCTGAAAACAAGGGTGTTGCCTGTGAGGTGTCCAGGGGACAAATAGTCTGGAAGTGCTTATCTCTGCCATCAATTTCTAGTCCAACCTATTGAATGTGTGCCAGGTTAATAGAGGGGGAAACTGAAGAAATTGGTTTCCTGGGGTTCTGGTGAGAGGTCAAGTGGCTGCATGTGATGCGGTGGTTAGCAGAGATCTCCTCCTGTGCTTCACATATCACCCAGCACAGGCCCTGTGAGGAAGGGGTCTGACTCTTTGGGGAGTGTGGGGAGATAACAATGTTAGTGCGGAAATGAGAGTTTTCGCAGGAAGGAGGTAGACCATGAGAAAACAGTCTATAAAGACATCAAGCATCCTCTCCTCCCACCCTCACTCCTGGGCTCACTCCTGACACTCATGATGGAACAGGGGTTAAGGAGTTGTATGGGGTAGGTTGCCAAAGGTCAATGAGCTAGTGAGGCCCTGAGAAACTTGGCATCACCAAGTCAAGGAATTACTCAGGTAACCATTGAGGGTCATTCACTAGTTTGTACTGCTGTACTATCCCTGTTCTTTGTTTAGTGTGTCAGTGCTCATGTAGCATATCATATACCAAACTATTACATCTCTCCTTCAACTTCTGGGAGAAAATAAGGACACAAAGTAAGACTGGCTTTTACCCGCTCTACATAGCATGACTTCCTCATATATTTTCTTCTCAACTTTTCTGCCTGTATAAAGTGGTTTGGTAATTAAAAATCACTTTATTTATAAAATTATGACAGAGTGGGAACAAGGTGCTGCTATTTCCTCATAAAAATTATCTTCATGACATTTGGTATTAACCCACTCAAAAGAAGGCAGTAAAGATTCATTGTTGTACTCAGAGACACTTTGGCAGAATACTCAACAGACATGATACATTGAGTAGAGTGGGCTGTTTTTTTTACGGTGGTGGGGAGAGTGGGTGGTGAGTTGCTAAGGAATTTCTTACAGCTAAAAATATAAAGGCCTAATCTGCTCTCCAAGTTATAAGCAATTGACTCATCTTCTCAGCTTTCCTCTTGAAACTGGGCCAGACTTTGTGGGATAAATAGAATGCAGCAGTACAGTCATCCTTTTGTATCTTCAGGGGATTGGTTCCAGGACCCCTGGGATACCAAAATCTGTGGATGATCAAGTCCCTTAATATAAAATGGCATAGTATTTGCATATAACCTACACACATCCTCCTGTATACTTTAGATCACCTCTAGATTACTTATAATACTTAATACAATGTAAATGATATGTAAATAGTTGCCAGCATGAGGCAAATTCAAGTTTTCCTTTTTGTAATTTTCCAGAATATTTTTCCCAAATATTTTTGACCTGTAGTGGGTTGAATTCATACATGTGCAACTCAGAGATACAGAGGGGTGACTATAACTCTGTGTGATTTCTGAGATTGAGTCATCCAAGGCCATACAAATTCCACCTGCTACTCTCTACTTTACTATGCTCACCCGCGGGAACAAGTCATCATGTTGTAAGGTAGCCCAGGCCCCGTGGTGAGGCCATGCATATGTGTTTCAGCCTTTGGCCCCAGTAAGGTCCAAGGTGATAACCAGCATCACCTGGTAGATATGTGAGTAAACAAGCCTTCAGAAGATTCTAGCCCTCAAGCTTCAAGCTGCCATTAGTTGAGTGGAGCTATTTCCACTGAGCCTTGCCAAAACTTCAGATCCATGAACAAACTAAAAGCTGTGATTGTTTTAGGGTGGTTATTCCACAGCAATGGTAAGCAGACAAATGGCTCCTTATTGCCAACAAGACATGGTTTCCATTGTGCTAGGGATGAGGTGTAGCATTTTGCAGTTATCTTTGAGGCTAAAATTATATAGTGGGAAAGAGCACAGGCTTTGGAAGCAGAAGAATCTTAAGTTCAGATTCCAGCACCGCCCCCTACTAACAGCTGGGTGACCTCTGGCTGATTACTGAACCTCATCTTAAGAAGGGAACTTCTTTACTTACCTCACTAAGCTGTTGTGGGACTAACTGAGAGCCTTTAAAGAACTTAATACAAACTATCATACACTCTCTTAGGAGCTAAGATCTCTGAATGAGTAGAGTTCAAAGTTTTGGGGACAGGAAGCAACACTTTGTGGAGTGGGTTATTAAAAGTAGTAAAGGAAGGAATCTCTTCCACTTCTACCCTTTGATTCCTGAATTTGTTATGTTTTGGCTATGGAATTAAAAAGTACCATACTCTAGTCATTGGTCCATTACATATATACCACTTTCAATTAACAACAGTGTTCATATCCATAGATTTCATTATGGTTTGTGGATTATACATCATTCAGTTCATGATGGGTAACTCAGGTTGTGTGACTATCTGGTACCCCGTATTCAGTCATTAAGTATTTATCTGGGCAAGTAGCAAGCAGGAACCAGAGGTCTATACAACATCCTTGATGGCCACAGACTTCAGCACCATTACACCAGCTGGGTCAAAAGGCCTAAGTGAGGGCTTCCCTGGTGGCGCAGTGGTTGAGAGTCTGCCTGCCGATGCAAGGGACACGGGTTCGTGCCCCGGTCCGGGAAGATCCCACATGCCGCGGAGCTGCTGGGCCCGTGAGCCATGGCCGCTGAGCCTGCGAGTCTGGAGCCTGTGCTCCGCAATGGGAGAGGCCACAACAGTAAGAGGCCCGCGTACCAAAAAAAAAAAAAGGCCTAAGTGATAGAGTAGCTTGCACTGCAGCCTGGCCTGCTTCAGACCTTGCTTTGCTTCAGGACTCACCCAAATGTCAGTTACTAAGTTAATGAGTGAGAAGAACACACTCATAATGGTATATCCTGATTTAAAATTCAAAGAGATGATTGTGCCTCTTTCTTAATGGTAGGAAAATTATCCTTTACTTTGGAAGGAATAGCCCAACAAGCCCCACACATCTGAACTCTTAGAAACTTTACTAAAGAAAGAGACCCCTGAATTTTCATGGTGTTAATTTTGCACTCTCGAGACATATTTGTCTTATTTAGGCTTCTAGGATTTCTGTCTTGCACTGCTCCTTAGGCCCAGTCAATATAATGAGTGATCTATGTGATGTCAGGAGGGTCAAGGTTCTCCACAGTCTATTACAACTAAGAGGAGAAGGGTTGATAGAACCCTCTCCCCACCAGGTGAAAAAAATTGCCTCTGGCTGCCCTTGTTGTTTATATAGAGGAAAAAAAGCAATATGATCAATATGTATATCAGCTGTCAAGGGCTGTTTAATTTGCTTCGATAAATATACCACATCTTGAGCTCTAAATGAAGTTACATCTAATTGGATGTATGATACTCCATAGTCATTCTCTAGAATCGACTTGCCAAACAGGGCACTTAAATGAGAACATGACAGGAATCATCACCCCTGAAACTTTCAAGTCTTTAATGAGAGCACTAATCTCTGTAGTACTCCCACATACGATGCCTTGGCTCTGGTTTACACACCAAAAAGGAAAGGGAGTTCCTGAACCAATGTGATGATTTTGTCATTTGCTGAGTGTGTTTATTCTAATTCTTTATTTAGGAACTGAGGAAATAACCACCTGATGGTTAGATCCATTGGGCCCACTGTGACAGAGACTCTAAACAAACTCCATTTAAAAGCTGATCTCCATAAACCCTAAGATCCTAGAATCCATTTCGACACATATTTTCCAGGTTTCTACTGTTATACATTAACATCTTCTATTGTTTAGTTCAAACTCAACTCTATCCTGGTTAGAGGTTTTAAGTTTCCTTCTAGAACTTCCTGCACTATGGCTCTAAGTTATGGGTCTAGAAGTAATTAGGAGTAGTGGGGTGATGATACTAGGGGAGAATGAGTATCTTCCTGCAAGACACCTGCTTCAGAGGATCTTCAAGTGTTCAACTGGCTTCCCATGCTCTGTCTTCTACATACATTATTTCTCTGGCTCAAACAGATTATGCTTAAAGTAACTGTAAACATTAACTATGCCACGGACTGTTATCAGTATTACATTTTTCACTGGCAATGCACTCATCATTTTGTTCAAGACCATTCAGATTCTTATGTTTGATCATCTTTTTCCTGAGATCAAGTAGTTGTGATCGTCTCAGGAAAACAAAACAAGACAAAAAATTAGATACTTCAAGCATAGAGAATTGAATACAGGAAAACAGTTAAAATGTATGAAAAGGACTAGAGGAGCAGAAGGAAGAAAAGATGTCACCCTGAAATCAGAAAACCACTATCATCTCTGCAGTGGAGCCCATTTACCTGCACTGCCTAGCACACAGGGGCTAGAACTTCCAAATGGAGCTACACCTGCCAGAGCTGGAATCCAGGAAGAGCTGACCTGCTACAGTAAACGCACGGCCATCTGGTCTCCACTACTCATACAACCACCAGCTACTAGAGCAACTGCCTGTGCTTTCAGAGCCAGAATCAGAATTGTTCTTCCTTTCTCCTACTTTTTTTTTTTTTTTTTTTTTCTTCTTGTGGTATGCAGGCCTCTCCCC
>NC_041224.1:144035454-144037710 GCF_002837175.3 Physeter macrocephalus
TTTTTTTTTTTTTTTTTTTTTTTGTGGTATGCAGGCCTCTCTCTGCTGTGGCCCCTCCCGTTGCGGAGTACAGGGTTCGGACGTGCAGGCTCAGCGGCCATGGCTCACGGGCCCAGCCGCTCCGCGGCATGTGGGATCCTCCCAGACCGGGGCGCGAACCCGGTTCCCCTGCATCGGCAGGCGGACGCGCAACCACTGCGCCACCAGGGAAGCCCTCTTTCTCCTACTTTAAAATCTCCCATCAGTGACTTCTTTTTGGCAAAATTTAACAAGAAGCCAGCTGCCAAAAGAATCTGGGAAACATAGCTTGCAGAGTCTCATTGCCAGTAATTCAGAGCAGAGTACAGAAGAATAGGCATAAAGCTGGTAGAAAACAGATAAATAACCAAAGATGACTAGATGGAAAGATACATTTTGGGATGTTGGTGGAAAGGAGGAGTTGCTTCAGCAGCCCTGGGCTATTCTGTTACATGAAAAATAAGATAAATTCTCATTTGTTTAAATAGTTATTGTTTGTATTCTCTACTGCATTTGGCTAATTACCATCCTTGCCTTAAGGATGGTAAGGAGAAGTAAGATGCTAGAATATAGAATTGACTTATAAGGACCTTGAAAGGGATGACACACATATTGTCATGGAGAATTGGTGACCTTTGTTATGTGGTGGGGAAATATCTGGCCAATTTTTCACCTGCTGTAACTTGAAACACAAGCCTTGTTCCTATTAAGTCCTATTAAGTCTGCAGTGTTAGGGGAAATGGCAGGAAATCCAGATTTTTTTGGTGTATGCTGATTATATCTTGCCATTTTCAGCAAAAATGTCTTTTTTTTTTTTTTTTTTTGTCTCCCTCCCTCCCACCCTCCCTATCCCACCCCTCTCATGATCACAAAGCACAGAGGTGATCTCCCTGTGCTATGCGGCAGCTTCCCACTAGCTATCTAATTTACATTTGGTAGTGCATATATGTCCCTGCCACTCTCTCACTTCGTCACAGCTTACCCTTCCCCCTCCCCATGTCCTCAAGTCCATGCTCTAGTAGGTCTGTGTTTTATTCCCGTCCTACCACTAATCTCTTCATAACATTTTTTTTCTTAGATTCCATATATATGTGTTAGCATATTTCTCCACACCCTCTCCAGCAT
Source organism: Physeter macrocephalus (assembly GCF_002837175.3). Taxonomy (NCBI): domain Eukaryota; kingdom Metazoa; phylum Chordata; class Mammalia; order Artiodactyla; family Physeteridae; genus Physeter; species Physeter macrocephalus. Next base: position 144,036,598 of record NC_041224.1, read on the forward strand.
TTATTGTTTGTAGAGTTTTTGATGATGGCCAATCTGACCGGTGTGAGATGATATCTCATTGTCGTTTTGATTTGCATTTCTCTAATGATTAATGATGTTGAGCATTCTTTCATGTGTTTGTTGGCGATCTGTACAAAAATGTCTTGATAGAGAAATATGAACATAAATTAGACCTCACCAGTCAAAAAGCTAAGATGGAAAGAAATAGGGCACTGCTAAGAGAGCTGTTCTCTGCCCCAGCCTGCAATCTAAATTGAATAAGAATCCCATAATTCACAGCCTAATAAAGTTGAAAATGTTGATTGCTTTTGTTTCCAAAACAGAAGAATTATAAACGTAGCAACAAATCTGTATTTGTAGTAACAGATGAGGCTGATGTCCCAGGTCTTTACCAAGAACTTCCCTTATTTTTATTTATTTATTGGCTGCATTGGGTCTTCGTTGCTGTGCGTGGGCTTTCTCTAGTTGCAGCAAGCAGGGCTACTCTTCACTGTGGTGCACCACCTTCTCACTGCGATGGCTTCTCTTGTTGTGGAGCATGCGCTCTAGAGCGCCCAGGCTTCAGCAGATGCGGCACGTGGGCTCAGTAGTTGTGGCACGCGGGCTTAGTTGCTCCATGGCATGTGGGATCTTCCTGGACCAGGGATCGAACCTGTGTCCCCTGCATTAGCAGGTGGATTCTTAACCACTGAGCCACCAGGGAAGTCCCAGCACGTCTCTTAAATAAGATTACAAAGAGCTTTGACCAGGACCCAGATTAAAAAAATAATTTTACATTGCAGCCTAGCATACATATACATATATACATGTATATAATTTAAACAAATATTTTATGAAATAATACTTACACTTATTACCTGTGATGCTATCTGGTATTTTGTATGCAGTTCCATCCCATTCCATTGTGTTTATTCTCAACAATGCTGACTATGACCCACAAAACAGCCTGCATAATGCAGTTTTTTTGTTTGTTTGTTTTTTGTTTTTTTTGTGGTATGCGGGCCTCCCTCTGCTGTGGCCTCTCCCGTTGCGGGGCCCAGGCTCCGGACGCACAGGCTCAGCGGCCATGGCTCACGGGCCTATCCGCTCCGCGGCATGTGGGATCTTCCCAGA
>NC_041224.1:144037735-144040635 GCF_002837175.3 Physeter macrocephalus
GGCTCCGGACGCGCAGGCTCATTGGCCATGGCTCACGGGCCCAGCCGCTCCGTGGCACGTGGGATCCTCCCAGACCGGGGCGCGAACCCGGTTCCCCTGCATCGGCAGGCGGACGCGCAACCACTGCGCCACCAGGGAAGCCCCATAATGCAGTTTTAAAACATTTTTCAAACTACTGGTCTACATCTTCACAAATACTATTACATTTTCATTCATGAACCCCATTTCTCCTCTTCACTTCTCTCTTTGCCCACTTTATATTATGTGGTCTATCTTTCCAATCATTCTCTTGCATCCTCTTCACTCTGTTACTTCTCCTTCTTATCATAATAGTTGTCATCATTAGTTAAATCCAACTCTTTACTTACCCCACACCTGCACTTGAGTAGAGGAATGTGACAGGAGAAATCACACAACCAAGCTAAAGGGTCTAAGGACAAAGCTCTTAGTGCTACCTAGATATCTTCCTAAATTCCTTTGTCTATTCACTCCCCCACTCTCCTAATAGGTGATTTCATGTTTTCTCCCCTTTTCTGGACATATAGCTTTCTATTTCAAGCTCAGTTGGTATAAATTCCTTGTTACTTCACTGATAAAATAAAAGGAACAAAAAGAGAATGTCAAGATGCTTCCACTCTCAAATCAATGACCCTACCTGCATGCACTATGCCATTCCTTCTTTCATAAATCATAATATCAAACACCTACCCAAGCACTCAACTTCATATCCCCCAGCAGTTGTCACTTTCTACCTGCATCTCAATTTGTACCTCTCTGCTGCATCATTTCCAAACTTATAAAAATATGCTCTAATATATCCCACCTTAATAGAAAACTGCCTCGACCCCATATTCTACCCCAGTTACTACACATTTCTGTGATTCCTATTACAGCAAAACCCTAGCTACCATCGCCACTTCATCTCCTCCCAATATTTCTTAAATCAACCACAAGCAGGCCTTCATCATCACCACCACCTCCCCACAAAGATTCTATGTCAGTTTCAATATGACTTCTCAGGTCTCATCTTCTTCAGTCTATCAGCCAACCATTCATAGACACAGTGGCTGATTTTTTTTCACTTGGCCTCCAGAATACCATTTTCTTTGCCCTTTCATATCACACCCTCTGTTTTGTTAGTCACATTTCCGAATACTTACCCAACTCTCAGCTCGCTAAGCATTCGTTTGCCCTAGGTCTTAGCTTTACACATCTCTTTTTTTATAAATATTTTTGATTATTTCATTCAGTGCCATGAATTTTAATAGTATCACTTTGGTAATGATTCTCACATGTACATCTTGAGCACCAATTTCTACCCTGAGCTTCACTCACAAATATATAAAACTGGTTACCTGACATCTCCACTTCACTGCATTCTATCAAGCCTCTCAAACTTAATATTTCCTCAACTGAACTCTTTACTCATCTCAAACCTGCCTCTCTCCTAGTGTTTCCAGTCTCAGAAATGGAAACAGCTTTCTTCTAGTCATTCAGGCCCAAGTCCTTGACTTTGTTTTTTACACTCACATTCACTCACACTGTTTATTACACCTTTGAGTAAATCATATGTGGTCTTATTTTCTAAATATTTCCAGAATCTGTTCAATTTTTTTTTTTTTTTTTTTTTTGGTACGCGGGCCTCTCACTGCTGTGGCCTCTCCCGTTAAGGGGCACAGGCTCCGGACGCGCAGGCTCAGCGGCCATGGCTCACGGGCCCAGACGCTCCGCGGCATGCGGGATCTTCCTGAACCGGGGCACGAGCCAGTGTCCCCTGCATCAGCAGGTGGACTCTCAACCACTGTGACACCAGGGAAGCCCTGTTTAATTATTTTTAATTCTCCTGTGACCAAATGTTTTAAGACACCATCAGGAGGAGCTTCAAGATGGCGGAAGAGTAAGACGCCGAGATCACCTTCCTCCCCACAAATAACATCAGAAATACATTTACATGCGGAACAACTCCTACAGAACACCTACTGAAGGCTAGCAGAAGACCTCAGACCTCCCAAAAGGCAAGAAACTCCCCAAGTACCTGGGTAGGGCAAAAGAAAATACAGAGACAAAAGGATAGGGACAGGACCTGCACGAGTGGGAGAGAGCTGTGAAGGAGGAAAGGTATCCACAAACTAGAAGCCCCTTCGCAGGCGGAGACTGCGGGTGGCGGAGGGGGGAAGCTTCAGAGCCACGGAGGAGAGCGCAGCAACAGGGGTGCGGAGGGCAAAGCAGTGAGACTCCCGCACAGAGGATCGGTGCCGACCAGCACTCACCAGCCCGAGAGGCTTGTCTGTTCGCCCGCCGGGGCAGGCGGGGGTTGGGAGCGCAGGCTCGGGCTTTGGTCGGATCTCAGGGAGAGGAGTGGGGTTGGCGGCGTGAACACAGCCTGAAGAGGTTAGTGCACCATGGCTAGCCGGGAGGAAGTCCAAGAAAAACTCTGGACCTAACGAAGAGGCAAGAGACTTTTTCTTCCCTCTCTGTTTCCTGGTGCGCAAGGAGAGGGGATTAAGTGCGCCGCTTAAAGGAGCTCCAGAGACAAGCACGAGCCGCGGCTATCAGTGCGGACACCAGAGACGGGCGTGGGACGCTAGGGCTGCTGCTGCCGCCACCAGGAGGACTGTGTGCCAGCACAGGTCACTCTCCACACCTCCCCTCCCGGGAGCCTGTGCAGCCCGCCACTGCCAGGGTCCTGGGATCCAGGGACAACTTACCAGGGAGAACACACGGCGCGCCTCAGGCTGGTGCAACATCATGCTGGCCTCTGCTGCCGCAGGCTCGCCCCGCAATCCGTACCCCTCCCTCCCCGCGGCCTGAGTGAGCCATAGCCCCCGAATCAGCTGCTCCTTTAACCCCGTCCTGTCTGGGCGGGAACAGACGCCCTCAGGCGACCTACACACAGAGGC
>NC_041224.1:144046050-144053720 GCF_002837175.3 Physeter macrocephalus
GGGGCGCGAACCCGGTTCCCCTGCATCGGCAGGCGGACGCGCAACCACTGCGCCACCAGGGAAGCCCCATAATGCAGTTTTAAAACATTTTTCAAACTACTGGTCTACATCTTCACAAATACTATTACATTTTCATTCATGAACCCCATTTCTCCTCTTCACTTCTCTCTTTGCCCACTTTATATTATGTGGTCTATCTTTCCAATCATTCTCTTGCATCCTCTTCACTCTGTTACTTCTCCTTCTTATCATAATAGTTGTCATCATTAGTTAAATCCAACTCTTTACTTACCCCACACCTGCACTTGAGTAGAGGAATGTGACAGGAGAAATCACACAACCAAGCTAAAGGGTCTAAGGACAAAGCTCTTAGTGCTACCTAGATATCTTCCTAAATTCCTTTGTCTATTCACTCCCCCACTCTCCTAATAGGTGATTTCATGTTTTCTCCCCTTTTCTGGACATATAGCTTTCTATTTCAAGCTCAGTTGGTATAAATTCCTTGTTACTTCACTGATAAAATAAAAGGAACAAAAAGAGAATGTCAAGATGCTTCCACTCTCAAATCAATGACCCTACCTGCATGCACTATGCCATTCCTTCTTTCATAAATCATAATATCAAACACCTACCCAAGCACTCAACTTCATATCCCCCAGCAGTTGTCACTTTCTACCTGCATCTCAATTTGTACCTCTCTGCTGCATCATTTCCAAAGTTATAAAAATATGCTCTAATATATCCCACCTTAATAGAAAACTGCCTCGACCCCATATTCTACCCCAGTTACTACACATTTCTGTGATTCCTATTACAGCAAAACCCTAGCTACCATCGCCACTTCATCTCCTCCCAATATTTCTTAAATCAACCACAAGCAGGCCTTCATCATCACCACCACCTCCCCACAAAGATTCTATGTCAGTTTCAATATGACTTCTCAGGTCTCATCTTCTTGAGTCTATCAGCCAACCATTCATAGACACAGTGGCTGATTTTTTTTCACTTGGCCTCCAGAATACCATTTTCTTTGCCCTTTCATATCACACCCTCTGTTTTGTTAGTCACATTTCCGAATACTTACCCAACTCTCAGCTCGCTAAGCATTCGTTTGCCCTAGGTCTTAGCTTTACACATCTCTTTTTTTATAAATATTTTTGATTATTTCATTCAGTGCCATGAATTTTAATAGTATCACTTTGGTAATGATTCTCACATGTACATCTTGAGCACCAATTTCTACCCTGAGCTTCACTCACAAATATATAAAACTGGTTACCTGACATCTCCACTTCACTGCATTCTATCAAGCCTCTCAAACTTAATATTTCCTCAACTGAACTCTTTACTCATCTCAAACCTGCCTCTCTCCTAGTGTTTCCAGTCTCAGAAATGGAAACAGCTTTCTTCTAGTCATTCAGGCCCAAGTCCTTGACTTTGTTTTTTACACTCACATTCACTCACACTGTTTATTACACCTTTGAGTAAATCATATGTGGTCTTATTTTCTAAATATTTCCAGAATCTGTTCAATTTTTTTTTTTTTTTTTTTTTTGGTACGCGGGCCTCTCACTGCTGTGGCCTCTCCCGTTAAGGAGCACAGGCTCCGGACGCGCAGGCTCAGCGGCCATACAAAAAAATGCCCTTACAATTAGCAATGCTGAGAGTTTTGTAAGCTTGCTGGATAAAATATTGATGATCTACCTCAATTATAATCAGTAGTCAAAACTAGTGAAAGCAGTAATAATAATTTTTAAAGATTACATAAACTAGAAATTATTAAAGATAGCTGTAACTAAAGATGCATAAGACCATTCGGGGGAAAAATTGTAAAACTGTGAATTTAAAATTACTTTAAAAATGGAATAAATGGAGGTATATCATATCCATGAATGAGAAAACTCAATATGGGAAAAGATTTCAATTTTCCCAAATTAATATATAAATTCAATGTAATCAAATAATAATTCTAAAACGGTTTTTCATGAAACTTGAAAGAGTGATTCTAAATTGCATTTGGAGACTGAAACTAAGGTGATGAGAAAGAGAAATCATACAAATGGAAATGGCAAGAAAACAGAGGTACCAATGCTCATATCAGACAAAATAGACTTTAAGGAAATGCTATAACAAAAGACAAAGGAGGGATTGGTTCAAGATGGCAGAGCCATCTTGACTAGAGAAGATGGCGGAAGAGTAAGACGCGGAGATCACCTTCCTCCTCACAGATACATCAGAAATACACCTACACGTGGAACTGCTCCTATAGAACACCTACTGAAGGCTAGCAGAAGACCTCAGACCTCCCAAAAGGCAAGAAACTCCCCAAGTACCTGGGTAGGGCAAAAGAAAATACAGAGACAAAAGGATAGGGACAGGACCTGCACGAGTGGGAGAGAGCTGTGAAGGAGGAAAGGTATCCACAAACTAGAAGCCCCTTCGCAGGCGGAGACTGCGGGTGGCGGAGGGGGGAAGCTTCAGAGCCACGGAGGAGAGCGCAGCAACAGGGGTGCGGAGGGCAAAGCAGTGAGACTCCCGCACAGAGGATCGGTGCCGACCAGCACTCACCAGCCCGAGAGGCTTGTCTGTTCGCCCGCCGGGGCAGGCGGGGGTTGGGAGCGCAGGCTCGGGCTTTGGTCGGATCTCAGGGAGAGGAGTGGGGTTGGCGGCGTGAACACAGCCTGAAGAGGTTAGTGCACCATGGCTAGCCGGGAGGAAGTCCAAGAAAAACTCTGGACCTAACGAAGAGGCAAGAGACTTTTTCTTCCCTCTCTGTTTCCTGGTGCGCAAGGAGAGGGGATTAAGTGCGCCGCTTAAAGGAGCTCCAGAGACAAGCACGAGCCGCGGCTATCAGTGCGGACACCAGAGACGGGCGTGGGACGCTAGGGCTGCTGCTGCCGCCACCAGGAGGACTGTGTGCCAGCACAGGTCACTCTCCACACCTCCCCTCCCGGGAGCCTGTGCAGCCCGCCACTGCCAGGGTCCTGGGATCCAGGGACAACTTACCAGGGAGAACACACGGCGCGCCTCAGGCTGGTGCAACATCATGCTGGCCTCTGCTGCCGCAGGCTCGCCCCGCAATCCGCGGCGCGCCCCAGGCTGGTGCAACATCATGCTGGCCTCTGCTGCCGCAGGCTCGCCCCGCAATCCGTACCCCTCCCTCCCCGCGGCCTGAGTGAGCCATAGCCCCCGAATCAGCTGCTCCTTTAACCCCGTCCTGTCTGGGCGGGAACAGACGCCCTCAGGCGACCTACACACAGAGGCGGGGCCAAATCCAAAGCTGAACCCCAGGAGCTGTTCGAACAAAGAAGAGAAAGGGAAGTTTCTCCCAGCAGCCTCTGGAGCAGCGGATTAAAGCTCCACAATCAACTCGATGTAACCTGCATCTGCTGAATACCTGAATAGATAACGAATCATCCCAAATTGAAGAGGTGGACTTTGGGAGCAACGGTATATATATTTATATCCCTTTTTCTCTTTTTGTGAGTGTGTATGTGTATGCTTCTGTGTGTGATTTTCTGGGTATAGCTTTGCTTTTACCATTTGTCCTAGGATTCTGTCTGTCTGGTTTTATTATTTTTTTTACTTAAAAATATTTTTTCTTAATAATTATTTTTCATCTTAATAAATTTATTTTATTTTATTTTATCTTCTTCTTTCTTTCTTTCTTTTTTTTCGCCCTTTTATTCTGAGCCGTGTGGAGGACAGGCTCCTAGTGCCCCAGCCAGGCGTCAGGGCTGTGCCACTGAGGTGGGAGAGCAAAGTTCAGCACACTGGTCTGCAAGAGACCTCCCAGCTCCACGTAATATCAAATGGCGAAAATCTCCCAGAGATCTCCACCTCAACACCAAGACTCAGCTCCACTCAACGACTAGCAGGCTACAGTGCTGGACACCCTATGCCAAACAACTACCAAGACAGGAACACAACCCCATCCATTAGCACACAGGCTGCCTAAAATCATAATAGTGCCACAGACACCCCAAAACACACCACCAGACGTGGATCTACCCTCCAGAAAGACAATATCCAGCCTCATCCACCAGAAAACAGGCACTAGTCCCCTCCACCAGGAAGCCTACACAACCCACTGAATCAATCTTAGCCACTGGGGAGAGACATCAAAAACAACGGAAACTACGAACCTGCAACCTGTGAAAAGGAGACCCCAAACAGAGTAAGTTAAGCAAAATGAGAAGACACAGAAACACACAGCAGATGAAGGAGCAAGGCAAAAACCCACCAGACCTAACAAATGAAGAGGAAATAGGCGGTCTACGTGAAAAAGAATACAGAATAATGATAGTAAAGATGATCCCAAATCTTGGAAATAGAATGGAGAAAATAAAAGAAACGTTTAACAAGGACCTAGAAGAACTAAAGAGCAAACCAACAGTGATGAACAACACAATAAATGAAATTTAAAATTCACTAGAAGGGGGCTTCCCTGGTGGTGCAGTGGTTGGGAGTCCACTGGCCGGTACAGGGCATACAGGTTCGTGCCCCGGTCTGGGAGGGTCCTGCAGGCAGCGGAGCAGCTGGGACCATGAGTCATGTCCGTTGGGCCTGCGCGTCCGGAGCCTGTGCTCCTTAATGGGGGAGGCCACAACAGTGAGAGGCCCACGTACCACAAAAAACAAAAAACAAAACAAGACAAAAATTCACTAGAAGGGATCAATAGCAGAATAACTGAGGCAGAAGAATGGATGAGGAACCTGGAAGATAAAATAGTGGAAATAATTACTGCAGAGCAGAATAAAGAAAAAAGAATGAAAAGAATTGAGGACAGTCTCAGAGACCTCTGGGACAACATTAAACGCACCAACATTCGAATTATAGGGCTGCCAGAAGAAGAAGAGAAAAAGAAAGGGACTGAGAAAATATTTGAAGAGATTATAGTTGAAAACTTCCCCAATATGGGAAAGGAAATAGTTAATCAAGTCCAGGAAGCACAGAGAGTCCCACACAGGATAAATCCAAGGAGAAACACACCAAGACACATATTAATCAAACTATCAAAAATTAAATACAAAGAACAAATGTTATGAGCAGGGCTTCCCTGGTGGCACAGTGGTTGAGAGTCTGCCTGCCGATGCAGGGGACACGGGTTTGTGCCCCAGTCTGGGAAGATCCCACATGCCATGGAGTGGATAGGCCCATGAGCCATGGCCACTGAGCCTGCGTATCTGCAGCCTGTGCTCTGCAACGGGAGAGGCCACAACAGTGAGAGGCTGGTGTACCGAAAAAGAAAAAAAAAAAAAATTTTGAGCAGCAAGGGAAAAAAACCAAATAACACATAAGGGAATCCCTATAAGGTTAATGGTGATCTTTCAGCAGAAACTCTGTAAGCCAGAGGGAGTGGCAGGACATATTTAAAGTGATGAAGGAGGAAAACCTACAACCAAGATTACTCTACCCAGCAAGAATGTCATTCAGATTTGACAGAGAAATTAAAACCTTTACAGACAAGCAAAAGGTAAGAGAATTCAGCACCACCAAACCAGCTTTACAACAAATGCTAAAGGAACTTCTCTAGGCAGGAAACACAAGAGAAGGAAAATACCTACAATAATAAACCCAAAACAATTAAGAAAATGGTAATAGGAACATACATATTGATAATTACCTTAAATGTAAATGTATCAAATGCTCCAACCAGAAGACATAGGTTGGCTGAATGGATACAAAAGAAGACCCGTATATATGCCATCTACAAGAGACCCACTTCAGACCAAGGGACACATACAGACTGAAAGTGAGGGGATGGAAAAAGATATTCCATGCAAATGGAAATCAAAAGAAAGCTGGAGTAGTAATTCTCATATCAGACAAAATAGACTTTAAAACAAAGACTATTACAAGAGACAAAGAAGGACACTACATAATGATCAAGTGATCCATCCAAGAAGAAGATACAACAATTGTAAATATTTATGCACCCAACATAGGAGCACCTCAATACATAAGGCAAATGCTAACAGCCATAAAAGCGGAAATTGACAGTAACACAATCATAGTAGGGGATTTTAACACCCCACTTTCACCAATGGACAGATCATCCGAAAAGAAAATAAATAAGGAAACACAAGCTTTAAATGATACATTAAACCATCCAAAAACAACAAAATTGACATTCTTCTCAAGTGCTCATGGAACATTCTCCAGGATAGATCATATCTTGGGTCACAAATCAAGCCTTGGTAAATCTAAGAGAATTGGAATCATATCAAGTATCTTTTCGGACCACAATGCTATGAGACTGGATATCAATTACAGGAAAAAGTCTGTAAGAAATACAAACACATGACAGCTAAACAACACACTACTTAATAACCAACAGATAACTGAAGAAATCAAAGAGGAAATTAAAAAATACCTAGAAACAAATGACAATGAAAACATGACGACCCAAAACCTATGGGATGCAGCAAAAGCAGTTCTAAGAGGGAAGTTTATAACAATACAATCCTACCTTAAGAAACAAGAAACATCTCAAATAAACAACCTAACCTTACACCTAAAGTAATTAGAGAAAGAAGACCAAAAAAACCCCAAAGTTAGCAGAAGGAAAGAAATCATAAAGATCAGATCAGAAATAAATGAAAAAGAAATGAAGGAAATGATAGCAAAGATCAATAAAACTAAAAGCTGGCTCTTTGAAAAGATAAACAAAATTGATAAACCTTTAGCCAGACTTATCAAGAAAAAATAGGGTGAAGACCCAAATCAATAGAATTAGAAATGATAAAAGGAGAAGTAACAACCGACACTGCAGAAATACAAAAAATTATGAGAGGTACTACAAGCAACGCTATGCCAATAAAATGGACAACCTGGAAGAAATGTACAAATTCTTAGAAATGCACAACCTGCCGAGACTGAACCAGGAAGAAATAGAAAATATGAACAGACCAATCACAAGCACTGAAATTGAAACTGTGAATCAAAATCTTCCAACCAAAAGCCCAGGACCAGATGGCTTCACAGGTGATTCTATCAAACATTTAGAGAAGAGCTAACACCTATCCTTCTCAAACTCTTCCAAAATATAGCAGAGGGAGGAACACTCCCAAAGTCATTCTACGAGGCCACCATCACCCTGATACCAAAACCAGACAAAGATGTCACAAAGAAAGAAAACTACAGGCCAATATCACTAATGAACACAGATGTAAAAATCCTCAACAAAATACTAGCAAACAGAATCCAACAGCACCTTAAAAGTATCATACACTATGATCAAGTGGGGTTTATCCCAGGAATGCAAGGATTCTTCAATATACGCAAATCAATCAACGTGATACACCATATTAACAAATTGAAGGGGAAAAACCATATGATCATCTCAATAGATGCAGAGAAAGCTTTCGACAAAATTCAACACCGTTTATGATAAAAACCTCCAGAAAGTACGCATAGAGGGAACTTTCCTCAACATAATAAAGGCCATATATGACAAACCCACAGCCAACATCATCCTCAATGGTGAAAAACTGAAACCATTTCCACTAAGAACAGGAACAAGACAAGGTTGCCCACTCTCACCAATATTATTCAACATAGTTTTGGAAGTTTTAGCCATGGAAGTCAGAGAAGAAAAAGAAATAAAAGGAATGCAAATTGGAAAAGAAGAAATAAAACTGTCACTGTTTGCAGATGACATGATGATA
>NC_041224.1:144053896-144076465 GCF_002837175.3 Physeter macrocephalus
ACTGGCACAAAAACAGAAATATAGATCAATGGAACAGGATAGAAAACCCAGAGATAAACCCATGCACATATGGTCACCTTATCTTTGATAAAGGAGGCATGAATATACAGTGGAGAAAAGACAGCCTCTTCAATAAGTGGTGCTGGGAAATCTGGACAGCTACATGTAAAAGAATGAAATTAGAACACTCCCTAATACCATACACAAAAATAAGCTCAAAATGGATTAAAGACTTAAATGTAAGGCCAGAAACCATCAAACTCTTGGAGGAAAACATAGGCAGAACACTCTATAACAAAAATCACAGCAAGATCCTTTTTGACCTACCTCCTAGAGAAATGGAAATTAAAACAAAAATAAACAAATGGGACCTAATGAAATATGAAATCTTTTGCACAGCAAAGGAAACCATAAACAAGATGAAAAGACAACCCTCAGAATGGGAGAAAATATTTGCAAATGAAGCAACTGACAAAGGATTAATCAGCAATATTTACAAGCAGCTCTTGTAGCTCAATATCAAAAAACAAAAAACCCAATCCAAAAATGAGCAGAAGGCCTAAATAGACATTTCTCAAGGAAGATATATTGATTGCCAACAGACACATGAAAGAATGCTCAACATCATTAATCATTAGAGAAATGCAAATCAAAACTACAATAAGATATCATCTCACACCTGTCAGAATGGCCATCATCAGAAAATCTACAAACAATTAATGCTGGAGAAGATGTGGAGAAAAGGGAACCCTCTTGCACTGTTGGTGGGAATGTAAATTGATACAGCCAATGTGGAGAACAGTATGGAGTAAAAAGGAATGAAACTGAATTATTTCTAGTGAGGTGGATGGACCTAGAGACTGTCATACATAGTGAAGTAAGTCAGGAAGAGAAAAACAAATATTGTATGCTAACACATATATATGGAATCTAAAAAAAAAAAAAGAAAATGGTCATGAAGAACCTAGGGGCAAGATGGGAATAAAGATGCAGACCTACTAAAGAATGGACTTGAGGATATGGGGAGGGGGAAGGGTAAGCTGGGACAAAGTCAGAGAGTGGCATGGACATATATACACTACCAAATGTAAAATAGATAGCTAGTGGGAAGCAGCTGCATAGCACAGGGAGATCAGCTCCATGCTTTGTGACCACCTAGAAGGGTGGGATAGGGAGGGTGGGAGGGAGGGAGATGCAAGAGGGAAGAGATATGGGGATATATGTATATGTATAGCTGATTCACTTTGTTATAAAGCAGAAACTAACACACCACTTTAAAGCAATTATACTCCATTAAAGATGTTTAAAAAAAAAAAAAGACACCATCATTTCTTACCTGGACTCTTGAAATATATATACGTATCTCCATGGCTTTCTTTTTTGAATTTTTTCTTCCTGCTTTATTGAGATCTAATTGACATACAGCATTGTATATGTTTAAGGTATATAGGATAATGATTTGACTTACATACATCACAAAATGTTTATCAGAAGTTTAGTAAGAATCCGTCATCTCATGTAAATACAAAATTAAAGGAATAGAAAAAATTTTCCTTGTGGTGAGAACTCTTAGGATTTACTCTCTTAACAAATTTCATATATAACATACAACAGTGTTAATTATATTTATCATGCTGTAATTATATTCCTAATACTTATTTATCTTGTAACTGCAAGTTTATAACTTTTGACTACCTTCATCCAATTTTCCCTTCCCTCACCCCCTGCCTCTGGTAACCACAAATCTGATCTCTTTTTCTATGAGTTTGTTTTTGAAGTATAATTGACCTCCAACACTATGTTCATTCCTGTTACATAACACAGTGTTTCAATATTTCTATACATTTCAAAATGATCATCACAATAAGTCTAGTAATCATAGGTCATGATAAAGACATTACATATTTATTGACTATATTCCCCACACTGTACATTTCATACCCATGATTCATTTATTTTACAACTGAGAGTTTGTACTTCTACATTTCCCTCACCTATTAATTTCGTCTTCCCATCCCCATCCCCTCTGACAACCACCTGTTTGTTCTCTGTATCTGTAACTCTGCTTCTGTTTTATGTTTGTTCATTTGTTTTGTTTTTTTAGATTTCACATATACATGAAATCATACAGTATTTGTCTTTCTCTGTCTGACTTATTTCACATAGCATAATACACTTAAGGCCCATTCATGTTGTCACAGATGGGAGGATTTCATTCTTTTCTTAGGGCTGAGTAGTATTCCATTGTTATTGTTGTCTTTTAATAATAGCCATTCTGACAGGTGTGAGGTGATATCTCACTGTGGTTTTGATTTGCATTTCCCTGATGATTAGTGATGTTGATCATGTTTTCATGTGCTCTTGGCTATCATTATGTCTTCTTTAGAAAGATGTCTATTCAGGTACTCTGCTCATTTTTTAATTAGGTTTTTTTTTTATGTTGAGATGTATGAGTTATTTGTATATTTTACATATTAACCCCTTATCAGATATATCATTTGCAAATGTCTTCCCCTATTCAGTAGGTGGTCTTTTCATTTTGTTGATAGTTTCCTTCACTGTGCAAAAGCTTTTGAGTTTGATGTAGTCCCATGTGTTTATTTTTGCTTTTGTTTTCCTTGCTTGAGGAGGAACATCCCCCCAAAATATTTCTAAGACCAATGTCAAAAAACGTACTACCTATATTTACTTCCTGAACTTTTATGTTTTCTGGTCTTACATTTAAGTCTTTAAGCCATTTAGAATTTATTTTTGTGCATGGTGTGAGAGAGTAGTCCAGTTTGATTCTTTTGCATGTAGCTATCCAGTTTTCCCAACACCACTTATTGAAAAGGCTATCTTTTCCCTATTGTATATTCCTGCCTGCTTTGTGGTAGGTTAATTGCCCATATAGGTGTGGATTCATTTCTGGGCTCTCTATTCTTTTTCATTGATTTATGGGTCTGTTTTTGTGCCAGTACAATACTGTTTTGATGACTGTAGTTTTAGAATCAGAGAGTATGATACCTTGAGCTTTGTTCTTTCTCAAGATAATTTTGGCTATTTAGGGTCTTTCGTGTTTCCATACAAATTTTAAAATTATTTTTTCTAGTTCTGTGAAAAACGCCATTGGTTGTTTGCCTTAGTTAGTATGGTCTTTTTAACAAAATTAATTCTTTCAACCAATTAATATGGTATATCTTTCCATCTGTTTGTGTTGTCTTCAATTTCTTTTATCCATGTCTTATAGTTTTCCAAGTTTTCACTTCCTTAGTTAGATTTATTCCTAGGTATTTTATCTTTCTTGATATGATTGTAAATGGGATTGTTTTCTTAATTTCCCTACTGATAGTTCATTGTTATGTACATAAATGCAACGGATTTCTGTATATTAATTTTCTACCCTGCAACTTTACCAAATTCACTGGTGAGGTTTAGTAGTTTCTTGGTGCCTCTTTAAGATTTGTACTAAAGTATATACCATGTCATCAGCACCTAGTGACAGTTTTACTTCTTCCTTTCCAATTTGGATTTCTTTTATTATTTTTCTTCTCTGTTTGCTGTGGCTATGACTTCCATTACTACGTTTAAAAAAGTGGCAAGAGTGGGCATCCTTGTTTTGTTCCTGATCTTAGAGAAAATGCTTTCAGCTTTTCACCATTGAGTATGATGTTAGCTGTGGGCTTATCATATATGGCCTTTATTATGTTGAGACACTTTCCCTCTATACCCACTTCGTTGAGAATTTTTATCACAGGTGGATGTTAAATTTTGCCTAAAGCTTTTTCGATATCTATTGAGACAGTCAAATGATCCTTATCGTCAATTTGTTAATGTCATGCATCATATTTGATTGATTTGTAGATAGTGAACCATCCTTGAATCCCTGGGGTAAATCACACTTGATCATGGCATATGATCCTTGTAATGTATCATTGCATTTGGTTTGCTAATATTTTGTTAAAGATTTTTGCATGTATGTTCATCAGTGATATAGACCTGTAACTTTATTGTGTGTGATATCTTTGTATGGTTTTGATATCAAGGTAATGCTTGCCCTACAGTTGCTAAAATGTGAAATTTACAACAATTAAAAGTAATGCAGGTCTGCTTCAACAGTTAAGAGAGAGCAATTAAACAGCACTGATCACTGAAAACAGAAGAACCTGGTAGATTATAAATTTAATATTTCATACTAGTGAGAGTATAATGGAAAATTCTAAGTTTCAAATTAACCTCATCCATAATACTCTGGCTTCAACCTCATTGCTAAAATACATTGTCTGTGAAATATGCAGTAAATGAGTTTCACATATAGTGCTACCTTTGTAACCTTGTTCTGGAATCCTTTTCTCATTCCATCAAAGAAACTGCTCCATAATGTTTACTTTTACACACTTCTAATTTTAAAAATTAGGTGTATTAAATGTGGAAAACTGTACTAGTGGTCATCATTATTCAGTTCATCTCTATTTCCTGTGTACACAGGAAATGATACTTCCCACCATTTTACCATGAATGGAGCCATCAACCACTTCTGACCAGTGGAATGTAAGTGGAAGTGACTTTTTCTTTTTTTTTTTTTTACTGCCTAAGGCAGTAAAAAGCCCCTGCATGAAGATCCAGCCATTTCTTTTCCTGCTACAGTGACCTGGCAGCCTTGTGCTGAGATCATGGAGCACAAAAGGGGAAGCACACTGGATATCTAGGTCATTGCTTGAAAGCCCCCTTGGGAAGAAGCTATTAGACACATAGAAGACCTGGTAAAAACAAGAAGTAAACTTTTAACTTGTTAAGCCCTTGTAATTTTGATTTAATTTGTTACTATATTATAGCACAGCCTCTTCTGGTGAATACATTAGATAATTCATTTTATGGTGAGACTACATAATCTCTGGTACATTTTCTTTCAATGGTATACAAAGATGCAGTTATTTGTACAGTCGTGATTGAAAAAAGAATCTTTAAAAAAATCTCTCAGCTTAAGAGCTGAGAGATGCTAAAAATACTTTTACTTTTATCCAACTCTATAGTCATTCACCCACCCTGGATAATTTATTCAAATATATTACTATGTTCTCCAAATCTGCAGGAGCAATGTTTCCTCTCC
Source organism: Physeter macrocephalus (assembly GCF_002837175.3). NCBI lineage: Eukaryota > Metazoa > Chordata > Mammalia > Artiodactyla > Physeteridae > Physeter > Physeter macrocephalus. The sequence continues at coordinate 144,058,986 of NC_041224.1, forward strand.
CTCTCCACAAGTCTTCCAACAGAACTTGCTGACAGAGAAATGCATTTCGGTTTATCACCGTCCACATTATTTTTCATATATCATTTCAGCCAACTTTGCTGTGGAAAAGAAGTAAGTATTTCCCTATTGATGTCTCTTTGTTTTTTCCTATTAGGTAAGAAAATTTCAACAGAAGACTCCAAATATTTATCAAATTCACTGAAAAATTTAAAGTAATGGACTGAGATTCACATAAATTTAAACGTTACTTTAAAAAGTTGTAGAGTTTGTTTTCATATTCTGCAGGCTTGGTGCTTGTATGTTTTAAATTCTGAGTGTTTTTCAGACAAATCACAATGGTTTCATGTATATGGCATCTCAACATCCCATATACACTTTAGGTGAAGTTTATCCTTAAGTCTTTCAGACAATTTCAACATTTTTGCCAGATTTCTAGTCTGATCTGTTTGGATTGTGATCATTTTAGTCACAGAATGTGTGTGATAATGACCTTGTATTGTAGTTTGTGTTTCTTTTATTAGTAGTATTATCTTCATATCATAGTTTCCTTGGACAAATCATTTTTAAGATACTTATCTTTTGGGCTTCCCTGGTGGCGCAGTAGTTGCGCGTCCGCCTGCCGATGCAGGGGAACCGGGTTCGCGCCCCGGTCTGGGAGGATCCCACATGCCGCGGAGCGGCTGGGCCCGTGAGCCATGGCCGCTGAGCTGTGCTCCGCAAGGGGAGAGGCCGCAGCAGAGGGAGGCCCGCATACCACAAAAAAAAAAAAAAAAAAAAGATACTTATCTTTTATGTGAGATTTCATTCAGTTATAATTAGATAATGTAACCCATAAATCCACCTAACCAAGAGTATGTAAGTTTAAATACATGACAATACACTGAAATTGAACAAATGAATAAAGATGCCATATCAAGCCTTCTGTATTGGTGGAACTGCACGTGGCAAAGAGTAAAGGGTGAGCATTATTATAACCTCTTTCTTTCTCAATCCCTCAGTTTCCTCTAATATAGACAAGTGGAACAAAATAAACCAATTTCCAGTTCTTTCTTAATCTAGAAGTGGCCATGTGACACTGTTCTAGCCAATTAGATATAAGCAAATATCCCTGGAGAGAGTGTATCTTCCAAGATAACACCTTGCTAGAAGTATTTTCATTCCTGGTCTTTCCTTTCCTTTAAGCTAGGAATGGGATGTAATGCTCTAAGAAGCAGCAACCATCTTCCCTGAGGGTGAGAGACCTCAAGTACCAACTAGTAAGTGTCTACATGTGGACTATGATCCAGAAACGTCTGATTCCAAAACCAAAATGCTCTTAATCACTTTGGTACACAACCTCACCATAGCTGGAATGAAATTAGCTTCCAGGGAGGGAGAGGATTTCAGAGAAAAGAAGAAAAACAATAGCAATGAGGAGTTAAGAATGATAAACTGGGTAGGACAATAAGATTTTAGGAGAATAAGGAGTTTCCACAACACAAGGCAAAAAAGGAACTCATGTCCTCCAGACATTTGTGGAGGTAGGGTATTGTGAAGAAGTATATTTAGTATTAAATATGACACATATAAGTCAACTTTGTAGCATTAGATTCTAATTGTTGGTGATATTGCAATAAAAATGGAGATTGTTAAATACTTTTTGTACTGTGGGATTTTTCTGAAGTCCATAGAGTAGGTAAAGAAAAGGGTGGTTAGCATATTTTGACATTTTGGCAAGATTTTTCTACTTGTTTAAGAGGCAAGATTTCACATGTTCTAGCATCAGGTCCCTGGATAGGAGCCTATTTTATATATTATGTTTTTTATTGAAGCTCAAGTTTGTTCTCAACTTTTTCCATTTTATACAAACAATTTCCGTATTGTAAACATTTAACACTACAATATTGCCTTTAAAATTATTGGGTCTCATTGCATAGAATTTACATTTTCAGAAGAGTTTTTTTTTTTTTTTTTCTATTGAACAAGTCTTGTACTTCAGAGAGACTTGTGGGAACAGACTATTTTTGAAACTTTAATTATACTGGCTTGAATACAGCAGGGTTCATAGGCAAAATTACCGAGAAATTAAACTTGAAGGTCAGTTGGAGCCAGGCTGTAATCTAATTGAATAGGTCCTGGAATTGAAGAGGACCATGGAGTTCAGGGTGGGGATTTGATGGTTTCAATTTATGGAATCAGAATGGAAAGATGATAGCTTATTCAACAAATACTTGTTGAAAATCTACAACTGTATAAGACATTTGCAATTTTTGTATCAGGAATTAAGCTTACGTTTCCTATACTTTACTGAGTATTTGTCAGATATTCCACAATGTAATAAAATCTTGTTTTTAATAAGTTTACAACCAATTCCTTCTACAATCCCTCTATGCCTGAGCAGTGATGACCAGAAAATGGAAGCTCTTCCAGTCAACTCAGAAAAGAGGAGAAATAGGGAGAACAAGGCTCTTTGTGGAAAATTCCCTGTCATTAGTTTCATGAAGCTGGATTTTGAGCACTACTAATAGGAACACTGCTGCCGAGCTGAATATCATGGCACATGGGTAGATTTTGAAAGGCGTCCAGACTGAAAACCTCTTAGGAATTTGTAGCTGGTAGTTAGCACCAGGTGTTATAGTCTGACACACACTCAGAGGCTGGTCATGATGTGCTCTCTGCTGCATTTATCATTTTGTCTGTGCCAGATGCCAAAGTGGAAAATAAAAGTAGAATAACATTTCTATAATCCAATTATGGCAGTTTAAACCAGGTGGATCTACTTTGAGTTTGAAACACAGAAAATTTTAAAAATTCTCTTTCCCTTTCACTCTAAAGATTTCTCAATCTCAGCACTATTAACTTTTGAGCTGGATAATCCTTTGTTATGAGGGGCTGTCTGTGCATTATAAGACATTTAGCAGCATCCCTGGCCTCTACCCACTAGAATCCAGTAGACTTCCTCCCCAGTCATGTCCATCAAAAAAAGTCTGTAGACACTTCCAAATGTCCCGAGGACAAAATTTCCCTCCCTGACCTCTGCCCAGTTGAGGACCACTGCTCTATTTAGAGAGTCAACCTATGCTGAAATATTGCAAATGACTCTGGTCCACAGTACCAAGAGAACATGGGGGGCATATAGAATAAGGGTTCAGAAAAAGCCATTCTGTTTGACAGTGTGCACATCATAGGGGATGGAAAGATACGATTCTGGCAGAGTGAGAGTAATGTAGACTACACTCAAGGTCTGAGAGAAAGAAAGACATGTAATTTTTTTTTAAGTAGAAATTGGCTGCTTTTTCTGCAAGTTGGCATGAAGGGAGAGAAGTAGGCTGATAGTTGGCAGGCCTCAATGCCTCATTGAAAGGTGTGCTGAACAAATAGATATGTGTTTTTTTGTTTAACTTAGGACTTCTTTTTCCCCTCCAGGATAGAGACAGGTGAGAAGGTTTGGAGTCAGGAAAGAGTTAATAGAATAGAGAAAGAATGAAGGCAGACATAGAAAAAGGAAACAGAGGTAGAAGAGAGAGCCCAGGGGAGTAATGGGAGATGGGGGGTGTCCCAGAAGGAGGATAATGACAGAGGAGACAGAATTACATGGCTGGAAGAATTTGGAATCCAGAACTAGACTGTGGGACTTTAAATTCTGGGTGCATCATTTTTGAGATATGTGACCTTGAAGATTTTTTAAGCCTCTTAAAGTTTCCATTTTCTCATATGCAAAATGGAGATCATAATAACTCCCAAGCTTGAAGGTTCCTAGGATGTGAAAATGTGATAATGTCTGTAAGGCATGTGACACAGGGCCTGCCCTAAAGAGAAAATCTGTAGAACAGTACTGAGGGTATTATGGGGCACGGAGGACCACACAGACTCTAAGTGTGTGGCTTCCACAGTGACTGTGAGGGTCTTTTGTGGTCCAAGTGCAGTGAAGGTCAACGGCAAGATGTGGACATGACCCAGCGGGCACAATATAAAGGAGGAGGAAGATTAAAAGGCTTAGCAGGACCACAGACCCAGGCTGAGCCAAAAATGACCAACTTTCTTAACAAATATCTGAAATGGGTGAACAGAGGAGGAATTCAATGGCTAATCTGCCAGGAACATTGGCAAGCAAGAGAAAGGACAGGTAGAAAGCTGTGAAAAGTGCAGGAATGGAGACACCCTGGCCAAGATCTTATCAGGAGAGCAGGGAGGAATGCTACATGGTTCTGTGGTCTAGGTGCTGTCCATATCGCCAGAGCATACGTTCTCTATAGGGGTGGGGCTTTGTGTTGAAATTCCAACCTTTAAATGGAATCTCTCCCATGTAACTGCTCAATAAATACCAGATGAGTGAACAACAGGATTGAAGAATAAATGAGGGAAAATCAATAGCTTATTTTCTGAAGTGAACTCTTGTTTCCAACCTTTTAAACCTTTGAGGCAATTAAATTTTATTTTTAACAACGAGTTACAAATAGTATTGGGAAATTTTATGTATCAACTTGACTGGGACTTGGAGTATGCAGATATTTCGTCAAACATTATTCTGGTACCTGTGCAGACGTTTTTGGATTAGATTATCATTTGGATCAGCAGACTGAGTAAAGTAGATTGTCCTCTTTAATGTGGGAGACCCACACCCAATCAGTTGAAGGCATGAATAAACAAAAAGGCTGACCCTCCCATGAGAGAGAGAACTCTTCCTGCCTGACTGATTGAACTGGGATATTGGTCTTTTCTCACCTTTGGACTTGAACTGAAAAAACAGTTCTTGTTGGGTCTCAAGCCTACCATTCTGGACAGGAACTTACACCATCATCAGCTCTCCTGATTCTCAGGTCTATGTATTCCAACTGGAACTATATCACTTCAGACAGGCTGGAATCTGGAACCTGGGACCCTTTGCTGCAGTGTTTGCACCTGGACAAACGTCTCCTCGAGCAACAAAATACAAAGAAACTCTAAGGGACTAAAAATAGCTGCATTTATGTACCATTGGGGAAAATCATGGACAAAAAGTTACAAAAAAGACCAAAAACCCAACTGCCACTTCTGAAGAGTCGGGAGCAAAAACATGATACCAGGAGCAAAAGCAGGGTACTGCGCATGCCCCCTGCACACAACACCACTAAAGGGGTGGGCAAACCACCTAAGCCACAGCTCCGGCCCCACCCCCTGGACCCGCCCCTACCCTCACCCCATATAAGGAACCAGCTCACCACCGAGCGAGTGACCAAGGAAACCTGTTACTTGTTTTTGTTCCTCCCTGCTGCAGCAGGAGCCCCAAAAAAGCCTTGCCAGAATTTCTTGTCTGGCCTCTTATCAATTTCTATTGATTAGGGAAGGCCAAGAACCCTGGTCAGTAACACAGTGACTCTCTCAGGTCTCCAACTTGCTAGATGCAGATCTCCATGAGCAATCCCTTATAATAAATCTCTTCCCATGTGTATATCCTGTAGGTTCCGTATCTCTGGAGAATTGTGACTAATACACATATTTTTCCTAGTGTTATAATTACTGTATATTTTTCTTAGTTCTTTCATTAGACCAAAAATTCTTCAAGATGACTGTAACTTCTTAATTTTTATATTTGCTGTCTCATTGTACCTATTTTCAATATCCAAGTACTATAGACATTTATAGAATTAAAAACAATTTGAAGGCAAGCATAGTGAAAAAAATGTTGCAAATCTGTGATATCAGATTGGCTGGAGGGTCATAATTGGGTTCAGTGTTTCTTCACCCTGTATCCATGCATACATTCTTGAGGATTTTTGAGGTGAGGATTTTTTTTTAATCTGTAGTTTTTATTTTGATGATAATCTAAATTAATATTTTATCAATTATAAAAATAAACTTGTTTTTTGAGGTGATAATGCACAATTGAAAGATATTTTGATACTCTGAGCTCATAAGTCAGTGCTTCTCTGAGTTAGACTTTTAATTCATATTAAAAGAAATTACTCTGTTATTCAAATTTAAGAAAATCTTGTTTGGGGAAGAACCCTGGGCTGAATATCAGGACAGCAGGGTCTAGCCTTGGCTCTGCTAACAACATTTGTCAAATCACTCAAGACATCAATTATGTTACCCATAAAACAAGGCTTTTGAAATTTATTGATTTCTGAGTTTCCCCCTCAGCTCTAAACGTCCATGTTTCTAAGGCTATTGAAATTAGCAGGGGAAGAGGAAGACAATAAAAATGTGAACAAGATTGTACAAGTTTCAAGAAAGGTGAAAATGGTACCTATAAAGCAGTGAAAACAAGCATATATCAAGTATTTCCTTTTTTTAAAACTGTATTTATAGATTATATATGTCAGGCATGGTTCTAGGCATTTGGGATTCATCAGTATACAAATCAAAATCCCTGCCCTGAGGAAGCTTGCAATGGGGACAGTCTTCAATAAATGAGTAAGTGGGTTAAATAGAAAATAAACAAGTAAATAAATAAATGAATTAATATATAGTATGGAAAATATTTGTGCTTCAGTGGAAAATGATGCACTGTCAAGAGGATACCCCTCCAGTTTATCTGCTTTTAATCATTCATCATCTTTCAGTAACTGTAGTTCTATAAATTGTAGACAACTGATAGCAATGCAAAATTATTCTTGTACACTTGCAAATTCTGTCCTGTCTAGTAGAAGTACAATTGACTTCTCTTCCCCATTTCCTTCCACTCCCCCTGCCAAAAAAGTCAGTTTCATCTCCATTTGCAAATTCATTTCAATATGCCTGATCTACAAATTTGTCTGATTTACAGGTTGTCTTTTATTTTTTGCATCTTTATTGGAGTATAATTGCTTTACAATGTCGTGTTAGTTTCTGCTGTATAACAAAGTGAATCAGCTATAAGTATATATATATTCCCATATCCCCTCCCTCTTGCATTTCCCTCCCACCCTCCCTATTACAGGTTGTCTTTTGAACTGGTTATGACACTGTATGGAGTAGAATAGAATCTTTAAATGTTTATTTTTATGTCTTCCTGAGGGTTATAATTTTACCTTTTTCTGAAAGTTACCTTTTAACAATAGTTAAAGTCTATGAAGGAAATAAGCCAGGTTAGTGAGACATAGAGGGATGAGGCCAGAGGAGGGGTTTGGATAGCTTTAGACCTCTGGTCAGGAAAGACCTCTTAGAGGATGGAGCCAATGAGTTGAGAGCTGACTGATGAAAGGATCACCTCTCAAAGGCCTGGAGAATGATCATTCCAGGAAAAGGCAGCAAGAGGAGCAATGGTCCTGGACTGAGAATTTCTTTGGTGTGTTCAAGCTTCCAGAAGAAAGCCAGCATATGTGGCTGGCACATACTGAGCAAAGGGAATAGAGTATGAGATAGAGATATGTAGGCAAGTGTCAGATGTTTAGGGTATAAAAAGCCTTGATAGTATGTTTGATTTTTATTCTCAGTGCAATTAGAAAGACATAGAAATGATTTGGATTCTATTTTTAAATAACTTTCTATGGCCAAGACACTTTACTTACCACTTTATGAGCATTACTTCAGTCGGTCCTCACGTTAATTCTATGGAATAGGGATTATTACTTTACCCACCTCACAGATGAGGAAAATGAGGCTCAGAGGGTAAGTGCACAATTAATATCCACAAGGTAATGATTGTTATTCATCGATGTAAATAACAGGTATTTCTATTGTCAACTGTTCGTACAATGATTGTGATTAAGCTGTGAATAAGCTCAATCATAATCAACAGTACTTTTCTGAAACATTACACTGAATTAAGTTTTGTAGATTTACTTTACAGAGTTTCTTATCCTCTCTTTTCAGATTATTTTCTGGATCTGCTTTCAAGAATTATTTGAAAAGTAAATTTTGATTGTGAGTTTGAGTTAATACCAGTAACAAGTCAATGCTGGCTGTGAGGACTTTGTAAACTTATCCAGCTTCTACATTGTTTCTATGGGTTTTTATTTGTGTATATAATGGAGCATACAGTAGCTTGCATTTTGTCTTAAACACAGAAGATATTTAATTGCCATAATTACATAATACAAATAATTACAAACTTAAACTGATATGTTTCTCAGACCTACCTACTATATCAACAGCCAATAAAAATACAATATGTCTCATGTTTGTGATAGCTCTTAGGTTGCATTTGCAATATGATGACTATAATAATGACCTGGTCCATTTCTTTTCAATTTAGTGACTCTATTAAAAATCGTATTATTCACTTTGATACTTCACTGTTTAAAGCTTACAATATTCTCATTATTGGAGTAGGGAAATAGCATTTGGGGGAAAAAATCAGTGAATCAGCAAGTAAAATCCTGCCAATGAGTTGTGATGAGACTTGTCAATACCTTCAATCTCTTTAACTTGATACTTTAACTTTTCAGTAATTGTAATCCTTTCTCATGATGTTCTTCTGCTTTTACTGTCATGATCTGTTTCACTTTCTTTTCTTAGCTAAGCTAGTTTACTGTGTACCCAACTTGGATGCTTTTCCATCTCAAAATTCAGATGATTTTGCCAAGCAAGACAATAGCAACTTGGACACACTGAAATGAACCACCAGTGGTTTGTCTGAAGAAGTAGAATGACTATTTTGTGAGAACATTTCTCCCTGAGTCCCCTGAATCATTGAGTTTGGTCGCATCTCAATTTTTCTTTCAGCAAAAATGGAGAAAAGGAAAAAACTGGGATGTCTAGGTAAGCAAAACACAAGCTGCTTAAAGACTAAAGAAGCACAGAGGCTATTTCAGGAAGGGCAGTCAACTGGAAGTTTGGAGTCAAAAACTATCAGCTTGTTGGATTAGAAAGGTTTAGGAATTTAAACTTTACAAAAGAAAATAAAACTACATCAATCTTCATGTGTGTGTTGATATAGTTACACTCGTGCATTTTACCTTTATTTTAAATAGATCTTCCAAGCAAATGGTCATGTTTGAGCAGATACCTTCCACACCCACAGTTGTACCGTGAGAAACAAAAATAAAACACTAAGCCTATTAAAATGTGTAAATATTTTCTCCTACTGAGTTTGTTAGCTGAGTATCTCACGTGTACATTGCTCCTGCTTTAGCCCAGTAGTTTTATTCTCTTAATTCTGCATTTTACTTCAGGTTGGGCAGAATGTCTCTGAGGGGAAAGCAGCTGATCTCCCTGGACTCCCAGGATGCCCTAGTGAAGGAATGCTTTTATTGCTTGCCCAAGTTTAAAAAACGCTGCTCGTTAAGCTTAAGAGATCAGAATACTGTCCTTAAAAAGCCCCGAAATAGGGCGCCCTACATTACATGTGCTCTGCAAATAACGCTTGGAGGAAAATAATCAAACGGAATAGCTTTTTTCTTGCAAATCAAGCAGTATGGTTAAGGAAAAATTGCGACTGCTCTTCTGATCAGACCTTGAAAGCTTTTATTGACTACCTTATTCTACGCATAGGAGCTATTGTAGAAATTAAAATATCCATAATTAGGGATCATTTTTATTTTTATTTTTTATTTTTTTTGCCGTACGCGGGCCTCTCACTGTTGTGGCCTCTCCCGTTGTGGAGCACAGGCTCCGGACACGCAGGCTCAGCGGCCATGGCTCACGGGCCCAGCCGCTCCGCGGCATGTGGGATCTTCCCGGACCGGGGCACGAACGCGTGTCCCCTGCATCGGCAGGTGGATTCTCAACCACTGCGCCACCAGGGAAGCCCAGGGATCATTTTTAGAAAAAAAAAAAAGCCTACTTACAGTTTAGCAACCACTTAACATTAGGATATAAGAAGTTCCATTAAACACGTCAAATAATGGTAGGAAAACGTTATAGATTGAGTCAAAACAGTTACTCTAGGTTAGAAGTTCACTTTGTAAGGTCAGATCAATAAATATATTGCTTATTTTCAAGGTGGCAGGAAGAGTTACAACTGTCATTTTCCTTACATACTGAACATTTAACATGACTAATTACTAACAGTCATTTTTCAAAATGTTTAATGCACTGATGAATTGTTAACATATTTTAAGTGTTTGTTAATTACTTAATGGATCTTTGTAGGGCTCTGACATTGCCTGAGTCTAGCACCTGTTTTATAGCTTCTTTTGAAAGTTAATGGGGCAGAAGGATGGAATTCAATTACATGGAGAGAAATATAACAAAGAGAGAAGAAAAGAGAAAATACTAGCCTTTCAGAAGCACATACTGGAAAAACATCTTATGGTTTTATATCGTTCTGACATGCATTTTATTTCTTATTTTTTAAAAATCATTAGATTCTCAGTCATTATATTGTTACACAACTCTGACTTATTCCAGGCTTCCAAATAGCCTGGACTATTAATAGTGACTTTAAATATACCTGTGACTTTAAATATAGCTTAGAACTGCAGTCCTGAAATCCATGGAAACTGCTTTTTACCCTAAACTCTGTTCCAACCTAATCAGGACCTATATTGTATAACCAAGCAAAAAACCTGAAGACAATGAGATGGGACAAAAAGACACACGAGGGCCAAATTGCCTTGGGTTCTCAGGATGGCCAGCAAAGCTGTCCACAGCTTCTTGATCTGTTAATGAATTGTGATGTATCCCTGGGGTGGAAAATCAGGACAATCCCTATCCTAGAACTATCTATTGTCCACCAAATAGCTTTCTCTGCTTCTCTTTAAAGTGATAAAATGTCCCACTTTAAATTTTAAAAAAATTAATAATAAAACCACCATATGATCCAGCTATTCCACTTCTGGGTATTTATCCAAAGAATATAAAAACACTACTTTGAAAAACTATATGCATCCCTATATTCATCACATTATTATATACAATAGTCAAGACATGGAAACAACCTAAGTGTCCATTAATACATGAATGGATAAAGAAGTAATGGTATATATATGCAATGGAATATTACTTAGCCATAAAAAAGAATGAAATCTTGCCATTTGGGAGAACATGGATGGATCTTGAGGGTATTATGCTAAATGAAGTAAGTCAGACAGAGAAAGACAAATACCATATGATTTCACTCATATACAGAATGTAAAAAAACAAACAAAATAAATGAACAAAACAAACCAAACAAAACAAACACATGGATAGAGTTCAGAGTAGTGGTTACCAAAGGGGAACAGGTGGAGGTGAGGTTGAAATGGTTAAAGGGGATCCAGAGTAAGATGATAAATGGAAACTACTTTTTGGTGGTGAGCATGCTATAATGTATACAGAAGTAGAAGTATATTATTGTACACATGAAACTTATATAATGTTATAAAACAGTTACCACAATAAAAAGTAAGATGAAACAAAAGAAGTTACTTAGGCAGCTTCCAGAATTCCCTGTTCATCAATATATTTACTAGCAAAACTCTTATTGATTGATCAAACACAAAAATCAAGACTGAACTTAAAACTGAAATTGCTTACAATGAAGTGATGAAACTTAGAGCCTGTTTTATGAATAACAAAAGGCATCTCCCATGGAAATGGTAGCTTATGTTTATGTGAGCTTTAACATTTTTGTAGTAGTTTTACACTGTATTCAACTTGATTCTTATACCTGTCAGGATAGGATAGCTTTTGTTGTAAGGACAAACCACACCAACATATCATTGGCTTAAAACAATAAAGGCATATTCTTGCTACTTGTTTGAGTCATCTGGGGAGGGAGTTTTGCCCTATGTCATCCACACTCAGGGACTCAGGCTAAGGTGCTCTATCTCTGTGTTTCCAAGATTACAAAGGTGGGAAAAGGGAGTATGGTGACTGGTGTGCTTACTCTTAAGGTACCTGCTTGAAAGTGACTCATGACACTTCTGATCATAGTTTATGGGTCAAAGCAAGTCACACAATCCCTCCTAACTTCAAAAGAAGAAAGTTTAATCTTGCTCTGTGTCTAGAAAGAAAAGAACTTGAATGCTTAGATGAGATCAGTGGCTCTCATATTCATCTTTACATCTCTATGAGGAAATATAACCAGTAAGGCAAAGCCATAGAAACCAGGAAGATTTTTCTAAAGATGGTATCTAGCAAAAGAATGGAAAGTGACCCATATGTGGCAATGCTTTTCCTTTTTGTTCATAAATATCTTCCACTCACCATGCCACAATGCCTAAAATTTCATTCGTCACTTCTTTAGGCTAAGCAATGCCTTGCTTAAAAGGCCAATATCTTTCCAAACCTATTGGTGTTCCAGTTATCACAGATGATGGGAGGATGGTCTTCAAGATGCACAGGGTTTCCTGAGTACAGCATGGTAGGTAATGAGGTCTCTATGACTCTTGCAGTGGAGTGGGGTGTGGAGGATAGGGGTTCAAAGGCTCTTTTTATTGAAAGACATGACAGTCTATATATATTTTCTGGGATAGGACCTCTGTAGACATTTTTTACAGATAATACACAGTGAAGGAGTTAAGTTACATGTCTCCTGAAGTTGTAATTCTCAGAACTGTAAAGAGCAAATTAAAGGCAAAATAAGAATTAAACAGATGATGTATTTAAACTGTGAACTTTATGAAAATGCAAAGAAAGACTGAGAATTTCCTTGAAATTGCTGTCCTAGCACTATCCAGGTAATTGACCATCCCAGTGAAGGTCAATTTGGAACACTGAAATTCAGAATCAGAACCATGGAAGAAGAGACATCTGATGAGATTTGGAGACACATTTCTCCTAAATACATGGAAGTAGCCTTAGACAGAAAGAATTGGAAGGTGATACCAAAATCATTCTGCATATTATTTGCTTGACATATGTATGTGCTTTCTTATGTTAACAAGGTGCTTTGGTGCTCTTGATCATGCAACTTTTTTGAAGCCTTCATGAAGTCTCATATCAACTTCTGATTTTTTTTTCTTCTAGTGTTCTCATAAAACATTAGCATATTTTCAATCCATAACTTTATTCATTCTTTTTGCTCAAAAGCTCCAATGGAAAGATAAAAGTGGCTTTAAGCAAGTCATATATTATGGTGATAATTTTCCTTGCTTAAACTAAGAAGTACTAACATATATAATAATTTTTAAATATGAAGGATTTTGCTCGAGTTTTTCATGAATTGGTGGCTTCAGGCTGATTTTTATATTCAGGGTATTCTAAATGATTGAAATTTTAAATTGTTGGAAACAAATTAAAAAGTTATAATGATTTTTTTAATACTAATTGCAGTGTTTGCTTCTAAAATATGTGATAATAAAATGAGTGTTTTCTTCCTTTTTTATCTTACTTTTTCCCATTTAAGAATAAGTACTTAAATCGATCTATCCTATTAAAATTTACTATTCAGTTCCTTAATATGAATTCAGTATACACCTTTTATCATTAAGCTTTTATCCTGATTTCCAGTTTCTAAATTTGTAAAGCATTGTGTAATAAAGTTTGAAAAGAAATTGCCTAACTTTATTGTTTTACTATTTATGCTGTATCTTTATTATGAAAAAGAAACTATTTACTATTTACAAAGATGTATTGTACAACACAGGGAATATAGCCAATATTTTGTAATAAGTATAAATGCAAAGTAACCTTTAAAAATTGTATAAAAATTTTTGAAAATTAAAAAATCTTTACTATCTTACAAGCTACTTTACAAAAATTAGAATATATTAAAAAGATCCATTGCTGAAATATATTTGTACCTTTTTACATTAGTGACAGCCTTATTCTGAATTCCTATATAAAAATCAGGAGACACTACTTCATGCACTCTTTTGGCACACTGCTCACAGAAGTCGGAAGCCCACCAGGATTTGAGTTCTGGCTTTGCCTCTTACTAGCTTTCAGACCTAAGCCTAGCCATTTAGCAGCTCAGCTATGACATGCATCAAAAGGAAATAATATCTGTCCTGCTTTCCTAGTTTTTGTGTTGTGAAAATTAAATAAGCTTAAAATCATGAAAAATACTTTGACAATTCTAAAGGGTTATAGAAGCTTAAATAATTAATATCACTGTTGAATTATAATATATGTTTCTCTACCCTTTGGAGTAAAGAATTAACTTTAATTATAATGAGAATTAGAAATATTACTAAAAGATTTAGTTTATTTTTGTGGCAGTTGAAAGCCTTAAAGATTATAAATGCCAACATGCTGTCATGTGTAGATTATTTGCTATCTTGTTTATATTATGTGTTCTTACTGAGTTTATAAGACACGATTAAATGTGTTAAGGGAAACAAAATCAAATTTTTTGTTTCATATACAATTTAGGACCTAAGAATATGCATACTTTGAAAACAATCTCTTCTCAATCCTGGAGTAAAATTGATTTCTTTATGCAGAGCTAAAGAAATAGCGAGATGAACTGCCAAACAGGATAAAGATGATGTGTTTAAATTGAAATGAGGGAGGCCAGGTGACTGATATGGTGGATTCATATCACTCTTCTCCAAGATACTTAGGTATGATTTGTTCATTCCAAGAATCTAATCCAGGAAGAAATGTAACTGAATCAAAATACATGTGAGAAAATTTCTCAGAGATCAAAAAGGCAAGTTTAATATAAGGACAGAATTTGTTTGCAGATAGATTTTTTAAAATCCAAATCTCAGAAACATGTGAAGTGCTAAATGAACTGATAGGGAGGAGGATTGGTTCAAGATGGCAGAGTAGAAGGACATGCTCTCATTCCCTCTTGTGAGAACACTGGAATCACAACTAACTGCTGAATAATCATCAACAGGAACACAGTGGAATTCACCAAAAAAAGATACCCCACATCCAAAGACAAAGGAGAAGCCACAATGAGATGGTAAGAGGGGCGCAATCACAATAAAATCAAATCCCATAACTTCCAGGTGGTGACACACAAACTAGAGAACACTTATACCACAGAAGTCCACCCACTGGAGTGAAGGTTCTGAGCCCCACATCAGGCTTCTGAAGCTGGGGGTCCAGCAACGGGAGGAGGAATTCCTAGAGAATCAGACTTTGAACACTAGTGGGATTTGATTGCAGGACTTCGACAGGACTGGGAAAACAGAGACTCCCCTCTTGTAGGGCACACACAAAGTAGTGTGCTCATTGGGACACAGGGGAAGGAGCAGTGACCCCATAGACACTGAACCAGACCTACCTGCTAGTGTTGGAGAGTCTCCTGCAGAGGCAGGGTGTGGCTGTGTCTCACTGTGAGGACAAGGATACTGGCAGCAGAAGTTCTGGGAAGTAATCCTTGGCGTGAGCCTTCCAAGAGTCTGCCATTAGCTCTGCCAAAGAGCTCGGGTAGGCTCCAGTGTTGGGGTGCCTCAAGCCAAACAACCGCCAGGGAGGAGGTGCAGCCCCACCCATCAGCAGACAAGCAGATTAAACTTTTACTGAGTCCTGCCCACCAGAGCAACAGCCAGCTCTACCTACCACCAGTCTTTCGCATCAGGAAACTTGCACAAGCCTCTTAGATAGCCTCATCCACCAGAGAGAAGACAGCAGAAGCAAGAAGAGCTACAATCCTGCAGCCTGTGGAACAAAAACCACATTCACAGAAAGATAGACAAGACGAAAAGGCAGAGGGCTAGGTACCAGATGAAGGAAAAACATAAAATCCCAGAAAAACAACTAAATGAAGTGGAGATATGCAACCTTCCAGGAAAAAAATTCAGAATAATGACAGTGAAGATGATACAGGACCTTGGAAAAAGAATGAAGGCAAAGATCAAGAAGCTGCAAGAAATGATTAACAAAGAACTAGAAGAATGAAAGAACAAACAAACAGAGATGAATAATACAATAACTGAAATGAAAACTACACTAGAAGGAATCAATAGCAGAATAACTGAGGCAGAAGAACAGATAAGTGACCTGGAAGACAGAATGGTGGAATTCACTGCTGCAGAACAAAATAAAGAAAAAAGAATGAGGGCTTCCCTGGTGGCACAGTGGTTGAGAGGTCGCCTGCAGATGCAGGGGACACAGGTTCGTGCCCCGGTCCGGGAAGATCCCACATTAAATGTAACAACATTCACATTATAGGGGTCCCAGAAGGAGAAGAGAGAGAGATAGGACTGAAGAAGATATTTGAAGAGATTATAGTCAAAAACTTCCCTAACACGGGAAAGGAAAGAGCCACCCAAGTGCAGGAAGCACAGAGAGTCCCAAATAGGATAAACCCAAGGAGAAACACACCAAAACACATAGTAATCGAATTGGTAAAGATTAAAGACAAAGAAAAATTATCGAAAGCAGCAAGGGAAAAATGAAAAATAATATACAAGGGAACTTCCATAAGGTTGACAGCTGATTTCTCAGCAGAAACTTTACAAGCCAGAAGAGAGTGACATGATATACTTAAAGTGATGAAAGGGAAGAACCTACAACCAAGATTACTCTAACCGGCAAGGATCTCATTCAGATTCAATGGAGAAATCAAAAGCTTTACAGACAAGCAAAAGCTAAGAGAATTCAGCACCACCAAACCAGCTCTACAACAAATGATATAGGAACTTCTCTAAGTGGGAAATGCAAGAGAAAAAAAGGACCTACAAAAATAAACCCCAAACAATTAAGAAAATGATAATAGGAATATACATATCGATAATTACCTTAAACATGAATGGATTAAATGCTCCAACCAAAAGACACAGGCTCACTGAATGGATACAAAAATAAGAACCCTATATATACTGTCTACAAGAGACTCACTTCAGACCTAGGGACACATACAGACTGAAAGTGAGGAGATGGAAAAATATATTCCATCAATCAAAAAAGAAGATTTAACAATTGTAAATGTATATGCAGCCAACATAGGAGCACCTCAATACATAAGGCAACTGCTAACTGAATCGGCTGGTCCCTTGAGCCATGGCTGCTGAACCTGCGTGTCCGGAGCCTGTGCTCCGCAATGGGAGAGGCCACAAGAGTGAGAGCCCCGTGTACCACAAAAAAAAAAAAAAAAGAAAAAAGAATGAAAAGAAATGAAGATAGCCTAAGAGACCTCTGGGTTACAAACAGAAAATAAATAAGGAAAAAAAAGCTTTAAATGACACAATAGACCAGATATATTTAATTGATATTTATAGGACATTCCATCAAAAAACAGCAGATTACACTTTCTTCTCAAGTGCGCATAGAACATTCTCCAGGAGAGATCACATCTTGGTCACAAATCAAGCTTAAGTAAATTTAAGACAATTGAAATCATAACAAGCATCTTTTCTGACCACAACACTATGAGATTACAAATCAATTATGGGAAAAAAGTAAAAAACACAAACACATGGGGGTTAAACAATATGTTACTAAATAACCAAGAGATCACTGAAGAAATCAAAGAGGAAATCAAAAAATACCTAGATACAAATGACAATGAAAACACGATGATCCAAAACCTATGGTATATGGCAAAAGCAGTTCTAAGAGGGAAGTTTATAGCTATACAAGCCTACCTCAAGAAACAAGAAAAATCTCAAATAAACAGTCTAAACTTACACCTAAAGGAACTACAGAAAGAAGAACAAAGAAAACCCAAAGTTAGCAGAGGGAAAGAAATCACAAAGATCAGAGCAGAAATAAATGAAATAGAAACAAAGAAAACAATAGCAAAGATCAATAAAACTAAAAGCTGGTTCTTTGAG
>NC_041224.1:144076654-144078986 GCF_002837175.3 Physeter macrocephalus
AAATCAATAAAATTAGAAATGAAAAAAGAGAAGTTACAACAGACACTGCAGAAATACAAAGCATCCTAAGAGACTACTACAAGCAACCCTATGCCAATAAAATGGACAACCTGGAAGAAATGGACAAATTCTTAGAAAGCTATAACCTACCAAGACTGAACCAGGAAGAAATAGAAAATAGGAACAGACCAATCAAAGTAATGAAATTGAAACTGTGATTAAAAACCTTCCAACAAACAGAAGTCCAGGAATTGCAGACCAATATCACTGATGAATATAGATGCAAAAATCCTCAGGGAAATACTAGCAAACAGAATCCAACAACACATTAAAAGGATCATATACCATGATCAATGGGATTTATCCCAGAGATGCAAGGATTCTTCAATATCTGCAACTCAATCAATGTGATACACCATATTAACAAATTGAAGAAGAAAAACCATATGATCATCTCAATAGATGCAGAAAAAGCTTTTGGCAAAAGTCAACACCCATTTATGATACAAACACGCCAGGAAGTGGGCATAGAGGGAACCTACCTCAACATAATAAAGGCCATGTATGACAAACCCACAGCCAACATCATTCTCAATGGTGAAAAACTGAAAGCATTTCCTGTAAGATCAGGAACAAGACAAGGATGTCCACTCTCACCACTATTATTCAAGATAGTTTTGGAAGTCCTAGCCGAGGCAATCAGAGAAGAAAAAGAAATAAAAAGAATACAAATTGGAAAAGAAGAGGTAAAACTGTCACTGTTTGCAGATGACATGATACTATATATAGAGAATCCTAAAGCTGCCACCAGAAAACTACTAGGGCTAATCAATGAATTTGGTAAAGTTGCATGATACAGAAATCTCTTGCATTCCTATACACTAATGATGAAAAATCTGAAAGAGAAAGTAAGGAAACACTCCCATTTACCACTGCAACAAAAAGAATAAAATACCTAGGGAGACAAAAGACCTGTATGCAGAAAACTATAGGACACTGATGAAAGAAATTAAAGATGATACAAACCAATGGAGTGATATACCATGTTCTTGGATTGGAAGAATCAATATTGTGAGAATTACTATACTACCCAAAGCAATCTAGAGATTCAATGCAATCCCTATCAAATTATCAATGGCATTTTTTAAGGAACTAGAACAAAAAATCTTAAAACTTGTATGGAGACACAAGAGAACCCGAATAGCCAAAGCGGTCTTGAGGGAAAAAAACGGAGCTGGAGGAATCAGGCTTCCAGACTTCAGACTATACAACAAAGCTACAGTAATCTAGAAAGTATGGCACTGGCACAAAAACAGAAATATAGATCAATGGAACAAGGTAGAAAACCCAGAGATAAACCCACACACCTATGGTCAACTAATCTATGACAAAGGAGGCAAGGATATCCAATGGAGAAAAGACAGTCTCTTCAATAAGTGGTGCTGGGAAAACCATACAGCTACATGTAAAAGAATGAAATTAGAACACTCCTTAACACCATACAAAAAAATAAACTCAAAATGGATTAGAGACCTAAATGTAAGACCGTACACTATAAATCTCTTAGAGGAAAACATAGGAAGAACACTCTTTTAGATAAACCACAGCAAGATCTTTTTTGATCCACCTCCTAGAGTAATGGAAATAAAAACAAAAATAAACAAAATGGACCTAATGAAACTTAAAAACTTTTGTGCAGCAAAGGAAACCATAAACAAGATGAAAAGACAACCCTCACAGTGGGAGAAAATATTTACAAATGAATCAACGGACAAAGGATTAATCTCCAAAATATATAAACAGCTTATGAAGCTCAATATTAAAAAAGCAAACAACCCAATCAAAAAATGGGCAGAAGACCTAAATAGACATTTCTCCAAAGAAGACATACAGATGGCCCAGAAGCACATGAAAAGCTGCTCAACATCACTGGTTATTAGAGAAATGCAAATCAAAATTACAATGAGGTATCACCTCACACCACTTAGAATGGGCATCAAAGAAGACATACAGGTGGCCCAGAAGCACATGAAAAGCTGCTCAACATCACTGGTTATTAGAGAAATGCAAATCAAAATTACAATGAGGTATCACCTCACACCACTTAGAATGGGCATCATCAGAAAATCTACAAACAACAAATGCAGGAGAAAAGGGAACCCTCTTGCACTGTTGGTGGGAATGTAAATTGATACAGTCACCATGGAGAACAGTATGGAGTTTCCTTAAAAAACTGAAAATAGAATTACCATATGACCCAGCAATCCCACTACTGGGCATATACCCAGAGAAAACCATAATTCAAAAAGACACATGCACCCCAATGTTCATT
>NC_041224.1:144079207-144116727 GCF_002837175.3 Physeter macrocephalus
GTATAAAATGGATGACTAATAAGAACCTGCTGTATAAAAAAATAAATAAAATAAAATTCAGAAATTCAAAAAAAGTTATACTGGTAGGAAGATCTATTTATGTTAAAAAGGTATTACACTTTCTTCCTAAATATTATTATTGGATTAACAGACTCTGCCACTTTAACAGTAAATGCCTCCTGGATAATGACTGGTCCTGCCAAATGTGGTTTGATTCTTTGTTTCTTTATTTGTAAAATACCTCTAATGTTTCTCCTGCCTTTTCCCCCTACAGTTTTTTTGCCTATGGGTAACTCTTTCTCCTCACTAAAGCAGCAAAACAATCATGATGTTTTTATCTGTGGTGGAAAGAAATCAAATTAAGGATCTTTGGTTTCTAGTATCACCAAGAATGTTAGGCTTCCCATTTCAAAGGAACAGCAGACTGCATTTTTCAAACATCCTTTCTCCATTTCCCGAAAATCTTACTTGGGCAATTCCAGTATTAAGACAATCACCACATGGGTACTTTCAGCAAATAATGGATAACAGGAGTTGTGTTTTCACTAATGCATGGGAGGTATAAGAGGACCAAACTCTACGTGGGCAGGACTTTCAGAGAAAATAACAGGCTTATTATCACACTCAAACTACCAACGTATTTATTGTCAGCTGAACTTGAAAGCAGAGCCAGCTTCCCCTCCCACACACCCATGTACAGCTATAGTCAATTCACTTTAGATTCCTCTTCCTCAATGATTCCAATGCCAACTTCTCACCTCCAGTTTAGACCTCTACATGTCCAAATTCAGTGCTGTTTCCTCCATCTCACATCCCTTTTGGTATACCAAGTGAAATCTTACCTAAGTTCCTTTAAGATGTATTTTAAAATTCTCTTGCTCTGCTGCACCACTCACATACCACACACTCTACTCCCCACCACCCACCCCTTCACACAGGCAGTAGATATCTCTCTGCTTTCCTTGGCTAATGACTTTTTTGGAGCATTCAGCACAGTACATTCTGACTTCACTTCTATTAAATCATTTACCTGTCACTGGCAAGCCTTCTTCACTTCCTATTCCTGTACTAGAGGCTTTATTTCTCTCATAGGCCTACCACCAAGTTACCATTCTCTTCAACCTGGATTGTAATTTCCATCATTCTTTTAACAAATATTTATTAAAAGAACACTAGCTGCAAAATCTTATGTGATTATTGACTCCCTTGGAAGAGACAGCTGATGAGGTGCTTTGCACAGGGGAGGGCCTGTTAAATACTCGAGTATCATTCAAGATGGAAAGATAATTTAGGTATTTTCTTCAGCCCTCTCAATTAGTTACAGAGTAGATTGTCCATAGTTCCTTATTGCTTTGGATGACTTGGCTATGGGGAGAAAATTTAAGAGAGTTGTTTTAATGGAAGGATAGAGTTTGAGGAATGTACTCCAAATTCTGAGTGCCTGGGGTCACAGAAACATATGTCATTAGGAGAAGCACCAGATAATGGATTATGTGGAAAAGGGTAGGGAAGTGGCTAAGATATGCCTGCCAAATGAGTTGGGAAGGGAGGGGACTGGGCAGGAAATAAGGTTCTGCAT
This sequence comes from Physeter macrocephalus, assembly GCF_002837175.3. Taxonomy (NCBI): domain Eukaryota; kingdom Metazoa; phylum Chordata; class Mammalia; order Artiodactyla; family Physeteridae; genus Physeter; species Physeter macrocephalus. The sequence continues at coordinate 144,080,787 of NC_041224.1, forward strand.
ATAAATCTGTACTTATTCACATTTTGATTAGAATTAACTCTGGTCCTAGGGAGGTTATTTAAGAAGAGAGAGACATTATCAATGATTAATGCTAGAGAGTGTAGCATCATGGACACATATAAAGACTACTTGCTAATTAGAGTTTGTAAGGTGGGGATAAGGAATCTACACTTTTAATAAGCATCCCAAGTGACTTTGTTGTATGTGGTCACAGGGCCATCCTTTGGGAAACACTGGTAGAGACTATAAGGTTTCACTTTCAAAATATGGCTAAGATGCCAGCATCTCCTAGTTAATTTACAGCCTGGCCTGTTCATGAATCTGTTGTATGAATAGGAGGAAAATATCTAGATGGCTTCACACACAGATTGCTCGCTTTTCTTGTAGCCACCAGAGGTCCAATTTAAGAGAGAGGAAAGAATCTATAGTTTTGACATATTCAAATCTTGAGGCCCACATCTCCATTTAGTACTACATGATTTCAGCTGAACAGGATGTAGTTTTCCTTTCACATTGTTTAGGTTGCTTAAAGTCTAACATCATGCATAGTTTTCACTAGTAAAGGCTCTATAGATGTCCCAATGATAATTCATAAAACTCACAAAAGCCAAACATGCAAGTATAAACACAATCCCTTTAGCTTTTCAACTTTCAAACTGTATCCAAAGAGCACAATTTTGTCTCCATACAGTAATTTTCTCATGAAAAATGGTGAGTAAATGTTTCCCATAGATAATTTGTTTTAGTGTTATTGATTTTTTTTCCTCCTAAAAAGCTTTATTGAACAACAGCCATTAAGGCTTATAGAGCTTTGCAACATCTGCTTATGATTGCAGACAATCGCCCTATTCCTTATTCTTGAGACTGCTTATAATACCACAGAGAACACCTTCATTAGCTGCCTACTATTCCCCTTTCAGATGGCACCTGGGGAAAGGCATACAAAAGAGACAAATATCTGAAGGCAAAGCAGTGGTTATTGTCCATAAATTACTTGTCATTTACCCACAGAGTCTGCTCTCTGGTGTTGTGTTAGAAGAATATTTTGCTTCTGTATTCATTACTTGGAATAACTGCGCTCAGTGTATTTAGTGAATTAAATACATCCATTTTAAATTAGAAGCATACTAGCACATAGCCTTCCACTTAAACAGTTTTACATAAATAAAATTCACCAATAGTTATTAGTAAATTTTGTTAGCAGAAAGAAACAAAAATTGACTCTGGTCAATTGAAGCTGAAGGATTTTATCAAAAAGATTGGATTAATTTAGGAAACTCCTCAGAAGTCTAGCAAATGAAATGAAAACAAGCAGGAGCAAGGAAATATCAGGCAGGTGCCAGGACCACAGAAAATATTATGTGAAGATATTTCTTCCTCTGCCACTGGAGATGAAACAGACATGGCTGCCGCTACCCAACGTGGGAAATGGATGTGGCTTCTGCACAAATGAATGCGTCCCGCTGTCTCTGAATTTTGTGTGACTCCCACAAATTTAAAATGCCAGGAGGATCTTGATCTCGTTAGCCAAGCCTAGATCTCATTCATGAGAGAAGCTTGAATCTGAATTAACTGGGCTTTCTGGAATTGTGGTAGGATTCAGGCGCTGCCTCCTACCAAGACATATAGTGGAAACATAGGAAGGGGAGGCAGATGCCGGGCAGTCAAAAAATCCACGTGTCCACTACCCTCAGTGGTAAGACCCAGCATGAAGTTTGAATTATGTTTCCTTCAAAACCTTTAGACTCAAAATGGCTAACTTTTAACATGCTCCTTTTAACATCTGAAGGAGCAAAGTTAACTATCATATCACAGTATTAGTCACTTCAAGGAGAGTAGACTGGTAGAGATTTTTCAGAGAATAAAGTTTATAAACATACAAATATGGAATTGAATAACATTAAATAAATAGGAAGTTTTGCATCATTCTTCCATCCCATCTGTCAATAAACATTCATTTAGTGTTTTCTATAAACTAGGTGCTCTGTTAGGTATCAGGAGTTCAGAGGTGAATTTAACCTTGTTCTTGTCTTCAATTAACCTATTATAGTAGAAGACATATGTGCAAACAGACAATGCAATAGTGCAGCTTTGGTGCTTTATGAAATTATGTATACAGCACAGTGGATGTACAATATGTGAGAAATCAAATCTACATAAGCAGAAAGAAACACTTCAGGTTAAAAAATAAATAAATGAACAAAGTCTTAGAAAATGAAGATGTGTTCTTTTGGGAAAGTACCAGAATGGATTCCCAGGTGTGAGAAAAGATAGGGAAGTCATGTATGTGATTTGGGTGAATGTATGTATGTTGGTGGAGATGGGATGTTAAAGTAGGGAGAGGTGGAACCATGAAATAAGAATGGAGAAGTAGACAGAGTCAGAATTTGGAGAGCCTGTCTTAAATAGGGAATATGAGTTTATCACATAGGCAACTGAGAATCATTAAAAGTTTTTAATCAGGGAAATATTGTACTTTACTTTTGTGCTTTATGTTTTATGGAATAGTTTATGAAGGCTGTTGTGGTGTGAAGAATGAATTAGAGAAGACAACAGGAGACAAGAATATCTGATAGTTTTGGTAATATCCCAGGGAAGAGAAAAGAGAGCTGCAACTAGTAAAATTGAAGTGTTAATGGAAAATGGGAGAAGAAATGAATTTGAGAAATTAAAGAAAAAAAGAATTGTCAGGGCTGCACATAGGGAGTGAATGGAGGAGCATGCTGGGCTAACAGCCAGAGTTTGGTGGAGGTATGGAGTGCCAGTGGCAGAAAAGTAAAAGATTTGGTGGAAAAAGAAAAGATGTCCAGCAAATTGGAAATATATGGGTTTGGAATGCAAAGGAGATATTTTAGTTAGGAGTACCACTATTAATCACCGGGATAGAGCATATGAGATCACGCTGGGAGAATATGGACAACAGAGAGAGAGGAAGACAAAATACAGAGTATGGGAGCACACCAACATTTGAGGAATTGATGGAAAAAGAGGAGCCTGCAGTGGGAACAAAATATGAATGATCAGAGAAGTTAGAGGAAACTGGGGACAGTTGTAACACAGAATGGTAGGATGGAGAGATATTGAAAAAAAATGGTATGATCAATACCCTATTAAACAAATTATTTTCTTTGTCTGTAAGGCCCTCAGTAGAAGGGACAGTGATTTTTTTTTAACCCCAAAAAACCCAACATCTAATAAAATATCTGGCACATGGTAAGTACTCAGAAGTGTTCTTTGGATTGAAGTATAAAACATGGTTGCTGCCAGAGGAGTTGGGGATACCATTCAAAATTTTCCCCTAAGGGAAGTCTACACATAAGTGAGTTAACAAGAATACCCTGCACTGAAACAGTCATGGTGGTGTCCTGACATCTGTATTTCTACCTTCCAATAAATGGGAGAACTACTGTCAGCTGAGTGTAATTGGTAAGTTATTCATCTGACCTAGAGGAGTATCTCTTACCTATCAACTAGAAAAGTTACAAAAAGCAAAAAGGTGGAACAAAGAAACTGGTCAAAGACTTCAAAGAATTCAGATCAACCTTGGTTCCAGTGAGATACAAGGAGAGCACTCCTTCCCAGAGCAATAGTAATAAGTGGCAGGCATTTGCAGAGCATCTTACAGGGACCTGAAGCTTCCTTAGTATTGTGGTTGATGAAGGTGTAAAAGTGAACTGGGAATATTTGTTCATGTATCAGTTAAGAATACCTGGCAAAGGCCCTGATAAAATTACTGAGCATCTCAGGATAGATTAATGTGGGTCAAATGCAGCATGGAACTCTCAGAGAGCATCTGTATAATTATATAAGAAGAGAAGGTGCTTCTTTAATAAGGAAGAAAACAAGTATGAGAAACTTATTGTGGAAAAGATATCATTTATAATAGTTATTTATGCTTGTGCTAAATGAATAGCAGAATGTGAAGTCTCTTCATTCCATAACACAGCTTCAGCTTGTTCAAATCTTTTGGTTGTGAATCCCTTCTGGTATATAGATTGATATAGACAGACAGACATGATATAGAGATAGAGATAGAGTTACAGATTCAGATATACCTATTTATATATATAGATATAGATATATAGATATGAATATAAATATATTCATATGCATGTGAATATAGATACAGATATAGATAGGTTATAGATATGGTTATGAATATGAAGATAGAGATAGCTATTTGGATTGGGTAGGTACCTCCTGATTATTGAAGGATAGATTCAGGCACCCAGGGCAATTAAAAACAGGTAAGCAGTGCTGCCAAAAAGTTTGTTTCATATTATTAATATTTAAAAATAAAATGCAATGAATTCTGAGGTTTACTCTGAAATATTAAGGCAGGGAAAAGAGGTGGCGCATAGGTCAAACAAGACTAGCTAGGAGTTGGTCCTTTTCGGAGCCAGGCAATTGGATATTTAGATGCTTATTTTACTAAATTGTCTACTTTTGCACGTGTTGAAATATTTTTCCACAATTTAAAGTTTTTTTAAAAATTTATTTATTTATTTATTTTTGGCTGTGTTGGGTCTTCGTTTCTGTGCAAGGGCTTTCTCTAGTTGCGGCGAGCGGGGGCCACTCTTCATCATGGTGCACGGGCCTCTCACTAGCGTGGCCTCTCGTTGCGGAGCACAAGCTCCAGACGTGCAGGCTCAGTAGTTGTGGCTCACGGGCCTAGTTGCTCTGCGGCATGTGGGACCTTCCCAGACCAGGGCTCGACCCCGTGTCCTCTGCATTGGCAGGCTGATTCTGAACCACTGCGTCACCAGGGAAGCCCCACAATTTAAAGTTTTTAAACAGTGAAAGTTCATACCTCAGAGTTCTATATGTTAAAATAGCATTTAATTAAATACTAAACTGCATGGTAGAGATTATTAAGTCAGAGAAGGTTCCAGGGGAGTGTCAAAGGCGGGTGGGACTGGAGGCAGAATGTGGAAGGGTGGGTACAGTTCGGAAAGGCAGAGGAGTTGGGAGGCACTTTCAACAAGGGAAAATCATGGGGAAAAGAAAGAGGGATATGACATTGAACAATAAAAATGCCAGTTTATGAGTAATGGATGAATGTTACAGATATTGAATTAGGGAGATAATTCTGATTGTGAAAAATCCTTGAGTGCTAAAAGATTCAATTTCATATCTGCATAGTAAGAAAAAGGAACTCACAGACAGCTTTTGAAAGAGAAATAAGATGAAGAAATTTATTTTAAAGAAGATTAAACTGGCATACGACAATGAAAAGTGACTAGGCTAGTAGCAGGAAGTCCTGCTAAAAAGCCTTTCAGGAATTTCAGAGGTGATGTGATGAAGACCTACGTGAAAGGAACGGAAGGATAAGAGAGAGCACTTGAAGGAAGAATTAATTGATGCAGACTGTCCAGGGGTGAGGCAAAGGGATGCTCATAGTACCAAACTTTAAAGATAAGTAAATCAAATTATTATTTATAGTAAGATAATCTTGGCAAGAACTGGGAGTTGGTTTAAGGTTGCAAAAGATGACGTGTTCAGATATCTTAAAAGACATACATCCATTTAATTTTCCCAAACATGTTTTAGAAAGCCTGATTTTCCTTCTTGCTCCATTTTCCTCCAAATAGACAGTAACAACTATAACCAACATTCTGAATGCATTCTATAGGTAGGCAGGTATTCTGAATAATACAGAAGTAAGAATGCAAGGACAGGGCCACTCTATTAAAAGTTATACTTTTCCTGTGTAGACAGGAAAAAAATTTAAATGTATAACACACCCACACAATATTCATGAAAGTCAGTATTCATGAAACCCCGTTCTCTACTCATTATATAAGAAGGTAAAGAACATCTGAATTGTCACTTAATGCAGCTGTGCATCTGAGCTTATTAAGATTGGGCATAAAAACCAGTATTAAAATACCCAAGTGAATTTAGTTCAGTATTTATGGAACTGAGTATATTTTATTCTAATAAGGAGCAGCTTAATGCAATTGACAGTCTGAACAAACACAATCCTATGCAGAGGATAAAGTGTAAGAGTGACAAGATGACAACACATTATGACAGCTACTGTGCCACCTGACCTGGAACATTTATGCATTTTCTAAAAGTGCATAAAAAGCAAATTTTATCATTGCTTCCAGCACATCAACCTTACGTTTTTAGTTTTTATCGCCCATAATCCCATGGGCTCTGGTAAAATATCAAACTGAAGTTCATTAGTTAACATTTTAAAAGGGCACGATTTTAAGATTCTCCCCCAGGTGCCCTGATTTCAGCAATTTTGCATCCTATGCCAAGTAGCAGACAAATCACTAGCCCTGAAAACAGCCAACAGCACTATCATTAACAACAATAAAATCCACCCACAAACTGAACCAGTGCCAACCAACCACTCTGAAATGCTGACAGCATCATGGGGCTTTCCAACTGTGGGGACATGGAAAGCAGCTGTGATTCCCCTCACTAAAAGCAGATGGTGAGAGGTTAGACTGTTTTTGTTGGTGCTCAGGAGGATGGATACTAATGGGAAAGCCACTCAGAACTTCCACAGATGAACCCAGTGATGCGGCAGTTAGTTCCAGATATTGGCTACAAACTGATCTTTTCATCTCCTGCTTGCTTCTCTTCCTCCATTTTCTTTCTCAGATCACTGCGTTACCATCTACCCAATGGCCCAAGCTAGAAACCTCCAAATTGGCTTTTTTGTATATTCCCCGACCACCAAAGTCAAGAAATCTCGTTTCCACCTCCTCCTTCCTGGTCCCACTGCCACACTTCAGGTCCTTTTATTTCCTTCTGGACTATTACTAGAGGTCTTAACTGGGTTTGTGTTTGGCCATAATTAATTGCTAATATAGTAGTCTATCTTTGATAAATGATAAGATGACACATTAGAGACCTGTTTCCAGAAGATCTAGAAACTATTAATTTAGAAACTAGAAATAAAATTACCAATCATTTCCATGTGGTGTTTAAACACATTCAACATTCAAAGGGATGACAGATAAATTCTTCACTTAGACATTGCAAATATTCTAAGAAATGCTACTTTTTTTCAGGAAAAAGGATACTGAGATCCTTAAATATTAACAGCTAAAGTAGGATTTTAAAATCCTATCCTCCTGTTGTTTAGAGGTTGGTCAAGAATGTGTTTCCCAGGTTCTCCTCCCTGCAAGCACCTGCATATGTTGCAAATCTGAGTTAAGAGATTCTTTTTTTTTGAAAATGAATATATTATATTTGATTTTAAATTTCAATGTTGATACAGGCAGTGGGCTATTTCCTTCTCTACCACTGAACTCAATGTTTTGAGGAATTTAGGCAGATCTAGTCTATGAGCGACAGCTTTGAAGGGGGCTATAGTGATTACACTGTCACTCTCCACCAAGGCCACAGTTACCAGCTTTGTCAGGGGGCCAGGGCCATTGCTACATGACAAACAGTCACCTTGGAGACACAGCAAGAGCAGCTTCATCTGGTGCCCTTTTCTTTAGTTCCTCACTTTGAAAACCACTTACACTTAAATGTATTATTTAATGTGGTGGAAAATGCATTGCTCTTGCAGACCTTCAGAGCTCAAACAGGTTTAAAAAGCTTTGGAGACCTTTCTAAATCTAAAATAACCGGGCCCTTGAAAGAACAATGCACGGTGTTCATATCAGGATTATCGGCAGTGGGCCTGGATGAGTAAAAACAATTAAATGAACAGTTTTATGAAGTTTGGTACTGTGATTCCCCCACCCCCTGCTCACTGAAGAGCTTAAAAGGGTTTCATATGTCATAAACCAATTATCCTCCCATCATGCTTGAAAGAAGTATAAAATTGCTATAGTCATAGCCTAAAAAGTAGTGTTAAATCCTAGACACACAATAACTGTGTCAAAGAGAAGTGAAATAACTTGATCCAGCTTAAAGAACAAAGACAAAAATAGGGTTGAGCAGATGGCCAATTTTCTGGCAAATGGAATAAACTCACCTTGCTGATTGAATCAGAGATTGCCAATTCAATGAGGTCATTTAAACAAGACCTAAAGAGTTTACATATAATTTTTTACCACACCTTTTGAGATATAGACTTGAAGCACAATGGGAAGAAAGAAAGGGATTTGGAGTCTCTGTACTATGCCAGCTTAGCTAAGTTTGAAATGTGTTTCCTAGAATTCTCTTCTCTTTACAATTCTGGGTGAGGGCTCACGGCAAGGGAAATTCGTGGAAGGAGTGGACTTTAGAAGTGAATCAGGAGTCTTGCTTTGCTTGGCAGGTCAGATGCTAGTTCAGCTAACTATGTTGTTGTGGATATGGGGTTCGCCATGTTGGCTTCTGTCTTATCTCCTCCTTGGGTTTCTCCAACACCTGAGCCAGGTGCATTTTTAGGATTCTGAAAGAGAGTGTCAGCCTCTCCTACAAATCGCCTGCCTCATCTAAATTATAGGATTAGCGGTGGTGACAGATTAACTCAATTTTCAGCTTATCATTTAGTTCCCGCTTATCCTCCTGTATTACAACTTGTCCTTGCTCTTGTTCACTTCACACCCATCTCTCCTTTCCAACTCCCTGCTCACTTCAGGTCCAGCATCAGATGCAAAACCAACAGCCATACATAAATTGTTTAACCAATTCCCACACTTGCACAATGTCAAGCCCCTCTAATTAATCCCTTATTCTATCTCATTTCTGATGGTTTTGCTGCTCTGACCAAATCCTGAATGACAGAGAAGGTATGCCAGACCCTGTATATAGGTGCATTGCTATACATTGTCCAATTAAAACCTCACAAACTTCATTGTTAATTAAATTGGGAAAAAAAATAAAAGTACTAAAGCTACACAAGTTTCTATGGCACCAAATTCAAGCTTTGTACTATTTTCTCTGTGTAGCATAACTTGATAAAGGCTCCTTCTCCCCAACCAAAGCACATTAAACATCAACTTTAGAGGAGTGTTGGTGACAGGGTAAAGGATTCAAAGCAAAGAGATAGATTAGAATGATAGGACCAGAAGGAAACAGATTGATTAGAATAGGGTCGAGTTGAGAAGCAGGTGGTCAGGGTAAAATTTAGGGTCAGGAAATAAGTTCCCAATAGTTGGGTACCAAAGATTCTCAGTAAGATTTTCCAGGGAGACAAACCCTCACAACACAGAGGAAGAGTTAAGACTGGTACAAGTGATAAGCCAGAAAAGAACGAGAAGATGCCAAGTTCAGAGGGCAAATCAAATGTAGAAGGTTTAGAATTTCAGAAACTAGGTGATCAAACATTTTCTGAACACCTACTTTATGTAAAGTAAATTTGGATGCCATGTAATTCAAAGAACAGAACAAAGTGAAAAAAGCAAACCCATAGTTAACTAGATCTCAGGGATTGAAGGAGCAGGAAGAACATTCAGGAAGACAAATTCAGGAATGACCTTTTCTGCCTGGGGGTCTGGGCTTTTTGGTTGAGTCAAAGAATGCTTCTCAGTGAAGTTTGATCTAAGTCCATGTCTGATCTCGAAATTTAGATACAAGGAGCAAGATGAAGATCCAGTTATTCATGAGGACTCAAGCTTAGACCCAGATTAGAGGCAAATCAGAATGGCTCGATGTTGACCTACAAAGAATTTTCTTGATAGTCTGTCACTCTAGCCAGACTTCAGGGCTGGTCTCATCAGTGCTATACACTGAGGTCAAGTGACTCTTACAGCTAGAAAGAGCTGGAGAACCAGAAGGGGTGACAAGCTGTTAGGCTTGAAAAACAAACTGTATGTGAATAGGTGTATAAAATATACATAAATCCTAAAACTCAAATATGGGTAATTATTAAGTGACCTACCTGTGATTACATATATATATATAAAATTCCATACATGAAATATTTGTGTGTAAGATATATGAGGTACTTAACAAAGAGACACCTTATATACTCTATACATGTAAATAAGGTATCCCATTTTCATAACCATTATATTTAGTAGAGTTGAGTGATATATACATCTATGACCCTGTTCAATAATTAACTGAAGTTCCTGAATTCAAAGAGCTATCAGTTTTTCCTACACTACTTACACCAGGGTAAAATAATTTTACAGATATTATTTAACCAATTATTACTTTTCTCATCTGTAGTTACAGAGATCCATTAGCCCATATTAAGTTGTGTTTTTCCAGTTTCTTAATTCTTCTTTCTTTTGCCACAAACATGTAGATAAACAATTTTATTGATTAAATTTAACTTTGGGGTCCTAACACTTCTTGAATTCACAAAATACGATTTAAAAGTTAATGAGTTGGACCAGAGGCAGACAGCAGAAGCAAGAAGAACTACAATCCTGCAGCCTGTGGAACAAAAACCACATTCACAGAAAGATAGACAAGATGAAAAGGCAGAGGGCTATGTACTAGATGAAGGAACAGGATAAAACCCCAGAAAAACAACTAAATGAAGTGGAGATAGGCAACCTTCCAGAAAAAGAATTCAGAAATATGATAGTGAAGATGATCCAGGACCTCGGAAAAACAATGGAGGCAAAGATCGAGAAAATGCAAGAAATGTTTAACAAAGACGTAGAAAAATTAAAGAACAAACAGAGATGAACAATACAATAACTGAAATGAAAACTACACTAGAAGGAATCAATAGCAGAATAATTGAGGCAGAAGAACGGATAAGTGACCTAGAAAACAGAATGGTGGAATTCACTGCTGTAGAACAGAATAAAGAAAAAAGAATGAAAAGAAATGAAGACAGCCTAAGAGACCTCTGGAACAACATTAAATGCAACATCATTTGCATTATAGGGGTCCCAGAAGGAGAAGAGAGAGAGAAATGACCCAGGAAAATATTTGAAGAGATTATAGTCAAAAACTTCCCTAACATGGAAAAGCAAATAGCCACCTAAGTCCAGGAAGCACAGAGAGTCCCATACAGGATAAACTCAAGGAGAAACAAGCCAAGACACATAGTAATCAAACTGGCAAAAATTAAAGACAAAGAAAAATTATTGAAAGCAGAAAGGGAAAAACGACAAATAACATACAAGGGAACTCCCATAAGGTTAACAGCTGATTTCTCAGCAGAAACTCTACAAGCCAGAAGAGAGTGGCATGATATACTTAAAGTGATGAAAAGGAAGAACCTACAACCAAGATTACTCTACCAGGCAAGGATCTCATTCAGATTCAATGGAAAAATCAAAAGCTTTACAAATAAGCAAAAGCTAAGAGAATTCATCACCACCAAACCAGCTCTACAAAAATGCTAGAGGAACTTCTCTAAGCAGGAAACACAAGCGAAGAAAACAACAAACCCAAAACAATTAAGAAAATGGCAACAGGAACATACATATCGATAATTACCTTAGACGTGAATGGATTAAATGCTCCAATCAAAAGACACAGGCTCGCTGAATGGACACAAAAGCAAGACCAATATATATGCTGTCTACAAGAGACCCACTTCAGACCTAGTGACACATACAGACTGAAAATGAGAGGATGGAAAAAGATATTCCATTCAAATGGAAATCAAAAGAAAGCTGGAGTAGCAATATTCATATCAGATAAAATAGATTTTAAAATAAAGAATGTTACAAGAGACAAGGAAGGACACTACATAATGATCAAGGGATCAATCCAAGAAGAAGATATAACAATTATAAATATATATGCACCCAACACAGGAGCACCTCAATACATAAGGCAACTGCTAACAGCTATAAAAGAGGAAATCGACATTAACACAATAATAGTGTGGGACTTAAATACCTCATTTACACCAACGGACAGATCATCTGAACAGAAAATTAATGAGGAAACACAAGCTTTGTGTGTGTGTGTGTGTGTGTGTGTGTGTGTGTGTGTGTGTGTGTGGTGTGCGGGCCTCTCACTGCTGTGGCCTCTCCCATTGCAGAGCACAGGCTCGGGACGTGCAGGCCCAGTGGCCATGGCTCATGGGCCCAGCTGCTCCACGGCCTGTGTGATCCTCCCGGACCGGGGCACGAACCCGCGTCCCCTGCATCGGCAGGCAGACTCTAAACCACTGTGCCACCAGGGAAGCCCAGGAAACATAAGCTTTAAATGAAACAATAGACCAGATAGATTTAATTGATATTTATAGGACATTCCATCAAAAAACAGCAGTTTACACTTTTTACTCAAGTGTTCACAGAATATTCTCCAGGATAGCTCACATCTTGGGTCACAAATCAAGCCTCAGTAAATTTAAGAAAATTGAAATCATATCAAGCATCTTTTCTGACCACAACACTATGAGATTACAAATCAATTACAGGAAAAAATGTAAAAAACACAAACACATGGAGGCTAAACAATACGTTACTAAATAACCAAGAGATCACTGAAGAAATCAAAGAGGAAATCAAAAAATACCTGAGACACATGACAATGAAAACACGACGATCCAAAACCTATGGGATGTGGCAAAAGCAGTTCTAAGAGGGAAGTTTATAGCTATACAAGCCTACCTCAAGAAACAAGAAAAATCTCAAATAAACAATCTAAACTTACACCTAAAAGAACTAGAGAAAGAAGAGCAAACAAAACCCAAAGTTAGCAGCAGGAAGGAAATCATAAAGATCAGAGCAGAAATAAATGAAATAGAAACAAAGAAAACAATAGCAAAGATCAATAAAACTAAAAGCTGGTTCTTTGAGAAGATCAACAAAATTCATAAACCATTAGCCAGATTCATCAAGAAAAAGAGAGAGTGGACTCAAATCAATAAAATTAGAAATGTAAAAGAAGTTAAAACAAACACCACAGAAATACAAAGCATCCTAAGAGACTACTACAAGCAATTCTATGCCAATAAAATGGACAACCTGGAAGAAATGAACAAATTCTTAGAAAGGTATAACCTTTCAAGATTAAACCAAGAAGAAATAGAAAATGTGAACAGACTGATCACAAGTAATCAAATTGAAACTGTGATTAAAAATCTTCCAACAAACAGAAGTCCAGGGCCAGATGGCTTCACAGGTGAATTCTATCAAACATTTAGAGAAGAACTAACACCTATTCTTCTCAAACTCTTCCAAAAAATTGCAGAGAAAGAAACACTGCTAATCTCATTCTATGAGGCCACCATCACCCTGATACCAAAACCAGACAAAGATACTACAAAAAAAGAAAATTACAGAAAATATCACAGATGAATATAGATGCAAAAATCCTCAACAAAATACTAGCAAACAGAAACCAACAACACATGAAAAGGATCATACACCACATTCAAGTGGGATTTATCCCAGGGATGCAAGGATTCTTCAATAAACCCAAATCAATCAATGTGATACACCATATTAACAAATTGAAGAAGAAAAACCATATGATCATCTCAATAGATGCAGAAAAAGCTTTTGACAAAATTCAACACCCATTTATGATAAAAACTCTCCAGAAAGTGGGCACAGAGGGAACCTACCTCAACATAATAAAGGCCATATATGACAAACCCACAGCAAATATCATTCTCAATGGTGAAAAACTGAAAGCATTTCCTGTAAGATCAGGAACAAGACAAGGATGTCCACTCTCACCACTATTATTCAAGATAGTTTTGGAAGTCCTAGCCGAGGCAATCAGAGAAGAAAAAGAAATAAAAAGAATACAAATTGGAAAAGAAGAGGTAAAACTGTCACTGTTTGCAGATGACATGATACTATATATAGAGAATCCTAAAGCTGCCACCAGAAAACTACTAGAGCTAATCAATGAATTTGGTAAAGTTGCATGATACAGAAATCTCTTGCATTCCTATACACTAATGATGAAAAATCTGAAAGAGTAATTAAGGAAACACTCCCATTTACCACTGGAACAAAAAGAATAAAATACCTAGGGATAAACTTACCTAGGGAGACAAAAGACCTGTATGCAGATAACTATAAGACACTGATGAAAGAAATTAAAGACAAAACAAACAGATGGAGAGATATAGCATGTTCTTGGATAGAAAGAATCAATATTGTGAAAATGAGTATACTACCCAAAGCAATCTACAGATTCAATGCAATCCCTATCAAATTACCAATGGCATTTTTTACGGAACTAGAACAAAAAAATCTTAAAATTTTTATGGAGGCACAAAAGATGCCGAGTAGCCAAAGCAGTGTTGAGGGAAAAAATGGAGCTGGAGGAATCAGGCACCTGGGCTTCAGACTATACTACAAAGCTACAGTAATCAAGAAAATATGGTACTGGCACAAAAACAGAAATATAGATAAATGGAACAGGATAGAAAGCCCAGAGATAAACCCACACACCTAAGGTCAACTAGTCTATGACAAAGGAGGCAAGGATAGAGAAAAGACAGTCTCCTCAATAAGTGATGCTGGGAAAACTGGACAGCTACATGTAAAAGAATGAAATTAGAACACTCCCTAACACCACACACAAAAATAAACTCTAAATGGATTACAGACCTAAATGTAAGACCAGACACCATAAAACTCTTAGAGGAAAACCTAGGAACAACACTCTTTGACATAAATCACAGCAAGACCTTTTTTGATCCACCTCCTAGAGTAATGGAAATAAAAACAAAAATAAACAAATGTGACCTAATGGAACTTAAAAGTTTTTGCATAGCAAAGGAAACTGCAAACAGGATAAAAATCCAACCCTCAGAATGGGAGAAAATATTTGCAAATGAATCAACGGACAAAGGATTAATCTCCAAAATATATAAACTGCTCATGCAGCCCAATATTAAAAAACAAACAACCCAATTCAAAAATGGGCAGAACACCTAAATAGACATTTCTCCAAAGACATACAGATGGCCAAGAAACACATGAAAACCTGCTCAACATCACTAATTGTACTGGACATATACCCAGAGTAAACCATAATTCAAAAAGACACATGCACCTCAATGTTCATTGCAGCACTATTTACAATAGCCAGGTCATGGAAGCAACCTAAATGCCCATCAACAGAGGAATGAATAAAGAAGATGTGGTACATATATACAATGGATCAGCCATAAAAAGGAACAAAATTGGGTCATTTGTAGAGACGTGAATGGATCTAGGGACTGTCATACAGAGTGATGTAAGTCAGAAAGAGAAAAACAAATATCGTATATTAATGCATATCTGTGGAACCTAGAAAAATGGTACAGATGAACCAGTTTGCAGGGCAGAAATTGAGACACAGATGCAGCGAACAAACGTTTGGACACCAAGGGGGGAAAGTGGCAGCGGTGGGGGTTGGTGGTGTGATGAATTGGGAGATTGGGATTGACATGTATACACTAATGTGTATAAAATGATAATTAACAAGAACTTGTTCTTTAAAAAAATAAATAAAATAAAATCAAAAAAAAAAAAACAACAACAAAGTTAATGAGGTCACAGATGTGTATCCTGCCGCAACTCTCTACCCATTGCCCCCCCACCAACATACACACGCGTTTGAAAGAAGTACAAGAGGACTCTCACACAATTACCTGCTATTTATAGCCAGAATGGAGATTTTTGAAAAGCATGCAGCTTTCTGGCCTTTTGGATTATTAGATCCCATGCTTAACAATAACAATTTCTGTAAATATAGATATTCAATACTCAGCAAATAAAAACTCTCACTGTCAAGACATGATAAAGTTTGCAAGAGGAATCTACTTCAGCAGTACTGGCTTTGGCCCCATTTTGGTAATGATTCATTTTAATATCCTCTGTCTTACAGTGAATTATTATACTTACTTTTATTTGCTCACTGTATCCTAACCAGCAGGAAAGCTATTAACTTGATATTTATGCATGTTCCTTTCTTTAGATATTCTATTTTCTGTTCCCCTTCAGTGGAGGTAACAGCTTTAAAATGAATGTTAGATCATTATACTTTCATCTATGTGTAATTTTAATGCATTTAATCTGGACCAGGAAAACCTGTCTTCTAGTCCTGCTATGAGCAAAGAGAAATCTCTAGGTTTCTTAGGCCTGAAGCTTGGTGTGCAGCAGAGAATTGGGCTAAACTGAATTCTAAAAGAAACGTGGGGATAAATCACATCATGGCCAGTATTATCTATTACCCTCAGGATGGCTTTTGGATCAAAGAGAACTACAGTTCTCACAGGGTGTTTCAGAAAGAAATGTTTATAGTAAAAGTTCTGATCCCATGGAGATCATTTATAGTGTCATTTGAAAGAGATGTGTGTGGGCAAGAAGGAAGAATGACAGGCTGCTGCACACCAAAAAGTACTCACTTGACCTTAAGTACTTTCAATTATGTGGAAGGGCATAGGGGATGCTAATTTGAGATACTGGGAATCTTCTCAAGCCGAGTGGTACCAAGGCTAGTGTTCGAGAGGTCTGTCCTGGTGCAGCAATAAGAGGAAAAGAGGATGCTGTGACTCTACAGAATTGAAAAATAATAATAAAACCAACTAAAATCGGGTCTATATTTCATTAGCACCATTCGCTGGCAATTCTTAACATCAGTGATAAATATATCTCTCACAAACTATTTTGTTTACCTAAGTTCTAAACAAATCCTACAGTTACTATTGAGTTTTACACATATATTCTATATGCATAGAATATATTGTAATTTGTTTTATTTGCATTTACAGTTTAAAACAGTGAAACAAAGTGTGACGTGAGATATAATATTTTTTTTTTGTTAAGAGCAAGTTTTAGTTCATAGGTAAAACGTTTTACTAAATTTGAATAATTTCTTTAAATCAGTTTTTATCTTTCACTTTTAATTGTTAATTTTTGTTATAAAACTAAAGAAAGAATCTTAAAATAATTATTTTTGATTATTATATTATTACCATAAATTTTTTGTGCTACAGAGGAATAAGGTGTTAAAAAAAAATGATCTGCTCCAGAGATCAAATACTCTTAAGAACACCACTGTCTAAAATAAACCAAGTTCTGAGACTACTGTTTGCACAGTATGTCAGGCACTCAACACCAGAGAAATAAAACTGAACCAGCTTGGAAATGGCCCTCAGAGGCATAGATGTGATCAGTTCTGCATATGCCATGAGTAATTTATCACTTTTAGTAATTAGCCTGCTCCAAATGCTCAATAATTTGAGTTTTGTTTAGGGAAGATCCAAGATTTCTTAAAATAATAATCTTCATTCATTATATTTCAGCATAGGGAACAAACCAGAACTATACCACCCCTAGCAGCCCTGGCTAGCTTTCTTGATTGAAGGCAGTTTGCCCAGCTGCTTTGTGAAGACCATCCAGGGTGATTCAAAGATATTCTGAATCCAGGAGGAAGAAGTGGAGAGGTGCCTGTTTGCCCAAACCCTTGTTTGATTGCTGATTGTGGGGTACAAAGGGATCCAAATGATTCATGCCATCTGTGATTTTCACCTCCATCCCTTTCACCATCAGTTCAGCTTGATGTATTTCCCTTTTTTTGGGCATCAGAATATGTACTTAATAAATACTAAGAATTAATCTTTGAAAAACAGCTATTTTCTTTTGCGAAAAATGAATTATCAGCCTTGAATAAGGATATAATCATGTTGGGCATGCCTGCTACACAAAGGATATATAAATAGAGCAGATGCAGGATTCAGGAGTTTTTTTGTTTGTTTTTGATGTTTTCTTATTTAATGATAGGGAATCAGCAAATAGAGCCACTTTTGGTTGCCTCATGGACAAGCATGGCTACTAGGATAATCCAAAGCATTTCATATATTTTATAGGAGTGTGCAATACCCTATGGAAAAACAAAGTTACAAAGGAAGTCATGATCATAGCTTAATAGAGCAAAACTTCTATTTGCCCCTTCTTTCATCTTCTATGCTTTTAAAATCCATGCTTTTACACATGAATAGAGGAAGTAGAGAGAAGATTAAAAGGCTTCTTTAGAAGGATCTTTCCTTATGTACAAAGCGTCTCAAGTCTTGGTTATTGACAATGTTTACAGTAATTGCCATCCTTAACCCTCAAATTTTTTAGTAATCAAATAAATCAATGGAAGGTAAAGAAGTACATCACCAATGGTGAAATAACATAGTCCTGGTGGATAATATGCCATGGAGATCATATTTACAGATATTAAAAGCACAGCAAAGAGAATGACACTTTCTATCCACAGTACAGCACATGTTTTAATAGTCGCTATTTTTAGAGTAACATTTCTCTCTTGGTGACAATGGAAAGAGTTTCACATATTAATCTGCCTTTGGACCAAATTTGGATAAATAATTCAACTGAAACTTTGTTCAGGTTTCAAACTTGTCATAGTTAATCATCATATGAGTGAATATTATTGGAGAAATTTTGAGGTTACTTAACAATTTTTTCCCTTAGAAATGCATTTCTCTCATTTCTTCCCATCTCTTGACATTACACCAACTCAATAGAAGATACATCCTACTAAATTACTACAATTCTTTTAAAATACTAGTGTCCAATTAATAGTAGTGTCATTTCCAGTCCAAAAGGACAGATGCAGAGTTCACAGTTTACAATCCATTGCTTTCCTCTGAGCAAGTGAAATGATCCCTCTCTTTGCTTCTCCTTTTCTCTCTATTCTTACTGCCACTCCCTGTCTTTGACCTCAGATACCTTCTGCCTACTTCTTCTTATACACACATAAAATATGGTGCTTACTTTCAAGGCCTTCTGGTACTTCATAGCCACCTCCACCATTCTTAACTTTACTTTCTCCTTCTTGAAGACTAGTTATTGCAACGTAGTATATCCTGAACTATTAATAACTTGCCTAGATTAGATGAAAAAATCACTAATATAACTAATATCCAAAGATACTTCATCTCTACTGAAGCAGAGAAAACAAACCTGTTAAAACAGCAGCTAGTACTCAAAATAGAAAGTTTCTTTAAAGTAAGAAGCCCAGATTATTCTCGCCAGCTTATGTATAATTTGTTGAATATTTATGAATATCCTTGAAGAGGATATAATAATTAATCTTAATTAGAGAGGTTGTGAAAGGCTCTAAAGTTAGACTTCCAGGTCAAATTGTGACTCTGTCGAGGTATTAGCTAGGTACCATGGACACATGACAACATCTCTATGCCTCAGTTTTCTCACATGTAAAAGTAGAATAAGGTTTTCATAAGTATTAAATGAGTTAATACTTGTAAAGCTCTTAGAATAGCACTAGACATACATACAAATACTGCTTTGATACAGTGTAATTATTACTCTCATAGAGACACTATGTAGATAGATAGCAAAAGAGAAGGGACTACTTCTTTCAGTGAAGATCATGGATGTTTTCACAGAAGAATGGACTTACACCAGTTGAAAGGAGAGACCATCAGTGCTAATAAGATCACTTGTAGTATAATATTCATATAAGAGATAATGGGGGCCTGAATCAGAGCAACAGCCATGGGATAAGTGAGGGACACCTTTGAGATGGTGAACAAAAAATCTACACAATGTGGCAACTGACTAAATAGGTGAAGAGAGGGAACAAGGAGAACTAAAGGTAGCAAGATATTGACCTCAGCCTCTAGTAGAAAGAGTATCTCTTAAAAGCACACAGACACAGAGCACTATGAAGTTTTGGACAGGGTAATGGGACACTGTGGAATTTGTGAACAGATAGCAGGACCATTGCAGTAGCCTGGAGTTTGAGGGCAAGAATACATGATTGATGGGAAAGTGCCAAGATCAAGTCAGGGATGAAGGCAGGACACCAAGTCCAGGAATCAGGTTTAAGGAATGAGAAAATTGAAACAGGGAGTGACCTAGTTTGGGAGCATGAACTAGGACACAAGGTCAGAGAAGACTCTTAGGTGACCTCCATCTGTCTCCCAGGGTATTAGATCAGAGCTTCCCAAACCTCTCTTGCCAAATGCCATGATTTATCCTAGATACCAGGGAGTCATTATCATGCTGTAGGAGTTCAAATAAGGAAGAAAGAAGAATGAAGAGTCCAGAAAATAGGAGAAGTTTGTCTCCCTAAAATTCTAGAGAGGAATTTCTACATATTTTGAGGATCCAAAATATGGGGGTTCCAAGTAAAAATGGAGACCAAGAAACAAAATTACCAATCACATCTTTTAAAACAACTACTTTGAAGTATGTAAGTGTTATCAATGAAGAAAGTATAAGAAAGCGGTCAGAAGATATTCAGATGTCTCTATACTGATGTACAAAGATTTAGTAAGTTGAATTTAGGTCTTTCAGGTTAAGAAGAAATATAGTAACTTATGTATATATCATCAAGACATAGCAACAAACATATAGCTGTGGAAAACTACAGCCTACTCAAAATAACCATAGTTTTTGCTTTGTTTGGTTTGATTTAGTTTTCACAAGATATATGAAAGATGTTCTCTGTTAAGAAGGCATATACCTCTGTGTAGTGTCAAGAATTTCTATGTAGAAATTAAGCCTTTGGCTAATTATAGGAAATTATAAGAAAGAGAGGATATGAAGAGGAGAAAGAGCTCCTGGGAGAACCAAAGACATACTTTACTTAATTAAGAGTCGTT
This sequence comes from Physeter macrocephalus, assembly GCF_002837175.3. Taxonomy (NCBI): domain Eukaryota; kingdom Metazoa; phylum Chordata; class Mammalia; order Artiodactyla; family Physeteridae; genus Physeter; species Physeter macrocephalus. Next base: position 144,101,194 of record NC_041224.1, read on the forward strand.
TCTAGGCTCAGGTCTGGACATGAGACTGTAGAAGTAGTCAGCTGATCAGACAGAATGTAAGGTATGACCTTACTTTTTGGCCTCAAGTAAGCCTGTAGGAATTGTGATGGTAAGCAAATTGTGTTGTCTATAAGACTGCATCTCCAGGTTTCCTAATGGCCCTGTTGCTCACTAAGGTGTAAGGAATATTTAGCAACAGAGTGTTTTGGTTACAACCTGGCTTCCACAGCATAGAGATTGAGAATACAGATTCTAAATAAGACATATCAGTAACCCTAAACCACAAAAGTATGTATGAAATTTACCTGATGCAAAATTATAGTGGACAGTGGTTTCAACCACAAATCAAAGGTCAATGCAAGATGGGTACAGTGTGGTGAGGCCCACCACTTGGTATTGATCATCTGAGCCACAGCCTCACACTCAGATGATAATTACCACCAGTCATACCTGCAAAGATAGGACTACAACACTTCTCTTGTGCATGTCAACATGCAGCAAGACATTGTCACTTAGGATAATTCCATATTTGTATCTCTGTAATTCAGCCTTAAACTACTTGTAGGTAACTGATAATAATGGTAAAGTCACATTTTAAAATAGGGTCTGGTGTGTTTTCTACTTATCAATGCTTTTAGCAGTGAATTGCTATCATAATAGTTATTTGAAAATAAAAGAATATCATTTTTAAAATATTCTGTAATTCTAACAGAAATTTTCTCAAATGAGTAACATTACTGAAGTGTGTATATGTGTGTCTGTAACACTCTTAAATGTTTTGGAATAAATTAATCACATACAAAACATAGCTGAAACAATTTAAAGCCTTTAAGCAAACGACATGAACTTCCTACCAAAATAAACAAATAAGAACACAAATTGTGCTTTTTTAGAAAAAACTCTAGAGTATATTTCTCTAATGTTTTAGAAAGTGTGTTTGCCCAGATTCCAACTGTCTCCTGCACACAATGAAACAGAGATCCTTTATTTCTTTGTTTCCCACTGCACCAACATTGCCTACACAGAGTAAAGGACCAACGAACATTTATTGGTTGATGAATGAAAAATAACAGTGGAAACAGAACACTGCTAAATTATTATCCATATGTTATTGAAAATAAAGACTTAACAACTGTCAAGCATACAAAAAACTTCATAAGATTATCACAAGACTCCATTTGTAAACAATATTCTTGCCTTTCCTCTAAATGGTGATAAGGCTATGACTCATTAAAAAAAAAAAAAAAAAAAAAAAAAAAACAGAAAAAAAAAAGAGAAACAAAAGCAAAACCTCTGCGGGTACATCCAGTTTCTCTTGTAAAATGCTTTCCTGGAAAGTCTTGAAAAAAGCTGTCAGAATAATACAGCCTCTCAACATGTTCACCTTTTCCCAACATACAGAAACAAACTCATCTTAAAAAAGTTTCTCTCTCTTCTGTCAGCTTTAGCTACTTAACCTTATTCCTTTCCTTTCCTTAAGTACCAATTGTTTTTAAACAAATAGAATAAATTTATTCGCTTCTGCTTTTTCACTACCTTCTTACCTCTTAAGCCCTCGCATCTGGGGTCTGCCATTAACTTCTCTATTGAATCTGCTACCTCAGCAGTTCTACTTTCCAAAACTATTGGCATTTTTTTTGTCTTCTTCATAGGAAGGTTATGACGCTAGAAAAAAGTTTCCCTCTGCTCGTGGACTCTAAGCCATTGCTCCTTCTCTGCTGCTCTTCCTCCTCCATATTCTTTGCCAGCCTCTATCTTTTTGACCCCTACAGTCACTTAGCAATTAGCAAATAATAATGTTTATTATTATATCAATCGTGATGACTAACACAAATTACTGACCACAAGCTAGGGATTGGTATTCAATCATGTTATCATCATATCAACCCAATGAGGCAGGTGCTATCATGTGCGTGATGAACCTAATGCAGTGAGGTTAATTCACCTGTCCATGTTGACTCCATTAGTAATTAGCTAAGGAGGATGTGAACCCACAGAGTTTGACCCCATAAACATCCGTAAACCTGGTCTGGACTATCATTTCCAGCACCTTTCCTGACTCTCTCATCCAAGTCCTGTTCACTTCTCATCTGTACGTTTCTATTCGGGTAAGTGTATACTTATTTATTTGCCTCCATTTCTCATTGCCTCTAATTTTCTTTACACACTATAGTGAAATTCATTATTGTATGACGTAATTTTAATCATGTCACTCTCTTGCTTTCACCTTCAATGGCTCACCATTTTTTAAATGAATTTAGAACACATTTTCCACTTAGTAAAGCATGTAAGGCCCTCTTTATTCTAGCCTCCCTAAGCTTTATGTCTTCCTCTCCAATACAGGCATGGTGTAGTCAAGCGATTCCCCCAAATTAATGCCATTATTTCCCACATCCATAACTGTGTTTATGTTATATATTTTATCTTTACCTCTGCCCCAATGCCACCCTTCAATGCAATAACCATTGGAATTCTATCCTATTCTAATCCATCCATCCAATTCCAGGTTTCACTTACTTTCCCTTGAGATCCAAACCTTTATAGATCCTTTATAGCACTTGCCGTATCATTCCTTAAACAATGGTTAGTTATTTTACCCACCACCCCAATAAAAGTGGGGAGTGCATCTTACTATTACAGCCCTAGCAGCATCAAACTTAATATTTCACAAATAACAGATTTTGAAGAAATATCTTTGTACAAACCCATTAAAGAAATCAGCTCTGTGCCTTTGTACACCGAGGAAAAAGATGGTTTTACCAAGTACTTTCCTAATTGAAGTATTCAGTCATTTCACATACTACTTTGGAATGTTAAGTGTAAAGCAGCATTATAAACATTTTACTAGGAATTTGTGTTGGAAATTATCTCCTGAAATCCATTCTGCTATTTCTATTTAGCAAAAGTAACCTAGTATATTTGGCCAACCATATTGACACCCTCCTAAAATTCAACATATCCTAGTCATTCTTACACCTAAATAGGGTCTGTAAGTCAGTCTTGGTCAATGAGATGTAATCAGAAGTGTTGTATTGTATTTCTATGAAGTCTCCTTAAAAGTTTGGGGCCCATGTCTTCTTCTCCCTTCTTTCCCCTACATCCACTGCTTGGAATGTAGATGAAATGGGCTCTAGAAGCCATCTTTGATAATGAGAATTAAAATCCCACCTTGGGAAGATGAATCTGAAAACTAAAAGGAACATGAGTTCCAGAAGGCTCTAGAATAACCATACTAGCCCTATTTTGGATAAGAGGAAACAAAATGCCTACAGGTGAAAAGACTTGCCTAAGATTACATCCTACTAAGTGATAGAGCTAGGGCTAGAACCCAGTGAGACTTATCCCAGAGTGAACATTCTTAGCCACTGAGCTATGCAGTTGCCTCAAGTTCTAGCTGCAATTTATTATACACTGTATATAATATTCTAATTGATAAGCTAGAATGATCATAAAAATGAATCCTTTCAGAATATTAGTATTTTTATTAAGATAGATTGGAGGCATAGCTGGAGTCAGAAAAAGCATTCTTAAAGTAATATGAAGAAGAAGAAAAAGGCACTAAAATTTGGGCCCAGTTAAGCTGCTATAATACAGTCATACTCCTTGTTCAAATAATGATTTGTAATTCTTCAAGAAATTTGAATATTAAAGAAATGCTTTTAAAGAGCACAAAATATTGAGTTTTCACCTCTTACCTCTATTTAGAAATAAGATGATAATGAACATTCCAAGATAAAACTTTATATGTTGATTATTTGAAGATGATTATCTGTTAATGCATAGCTACAAAACAATCTATTGGTGTACACATTTAAAATTAACACAAAGAAAGACTTTCCATTTATCTTGGAGTTATTTGCAAAAGAGAAACAAGACAACCTGAGAGTTGTATTTTTTTTTTATATCAATGAGATTTTCAAGTAAGATAAAATAATTTGCCCAGTGCAGATTACCATCACATTCTTAACAGTATTTTCATGTTCAACCTATATTTTCAACTATATTAGGCTTACTAGTAATCATCAAAATTCATCTCTACAAGAAATAGAATATAACTTCAAAGTCCTCTCATGTATTATGTGTCATCATGTCCTACTCATAAATTACCTTTCAATCTAATAGCATTTAAACTGAGAAAAATTTGGAGCCTTTTAAACTCATTTTCTCAGGAAATAAACTTTATAGTAAAATGATCTTTCTTTGAAAAGGGAAGAAGTATCACATTTAAAATTTTTTCAAGGATAGGACTGTGATAAAGCAGGGGGCTTTTATTCAGATGTAATAACTAAGGCTCACCTGTGTTCATTGTATCATTGTATTGTATTTTATCATTGCATTGTATCAGTGCACTCTTTTTTGTGCACTTCTAACTATGGAAGCTGAAAATGCTCTTGTAAAACTTGTTGTCATGACAACAAAATCCCGTAAGAAATGGTGCAAGTCTGCATGTGAAAGAAGTATTCATGGCATGATTTAGCAGAAAGATGCTTCAACCACCCACTACAATCCCATTTTTCAGCTTGTCTATTGTTTGTTTGTATTTTTTAGCATTTGACAAAATTTCCACCTACATAGCTCTTTAATAAACATGCTAAAAGTGGCAGTTATTTTCAACTTTCTTCTACGAACTGTTATTTACAGTGAGTAAGAAAGTGGGGTACTAAAATTTGTCAATCTTTATATGTTATTCAGAAATATTTTCCTTGGTCACTTATCCTTGATTTTGTTTGAAGGAGCTCCTTCGAACATCTTCTAATAGATTTCTCTATAACAGAAACATTTGATAACTCTGGACAAGGAGAATTTATAAGGAGGTATGAATTTATTGTTTAACAAAGGTGAGAATATAAAAAGTGAAAAATTTTAAAAATAATAAATTTAAGTAGAAAAGCATACTTTGTTTTTGCTTTAAAAAAAGATACAAATCTTCAAAACCAGTGCCAAAAAGAAAACTTTCTGCTATTTTACTTTTTAAAAACCTTAGAATCTAGACCGTTAATTGGGAATAAATTTCTAATAAGTTTCAAAATGTAAAATATGGGTGAAACCTTCCAATTTGAGGGAAAAAGTAAGAAAGATAATCTATGAAGAGCTTTGGTTTGTAGCCATCATATACTATGTGTCGTGTTACTTTCTACCATTTGTTCTGGCATTTGGGGTCTTTCTCATTGTAACTAACTCTAAAGCACCTCTCCAGTCCCTTCCTCCACTTGTATCAAGAGTTTAATACAAGAGTTTGATAACATAGATGTACCCTTTGTTCTTGCCAAGTTAAACTTCTCATTGCTCCCTGAAGAAGATCTTAACCACCCAACGTGTTCTTTCATCTCTCATCAACTGTTTTAGCCAGTGCAGTAAAGCAAGAAAATGAATAAAGGGTGGGTTGATCAAAAAGGAAGAAGTAAAACTGTCCTTATTGGTAGATGCTGTAATAGTCTACATATAAAATTCCAAGGACACTATAAAAACACTCCTATAACTAATGAGTAAGTTCAGCAAGGTCATAGAATACAAGATAAACATAAAACTAAATTATATTTCTATACAATGACAGTAAGTTTGTGGAAACCAAATTAAGAATACAATATCACAATCACACACACAAAAATACTTATATGTAAATCCAATAAGACTTGTACAGGACTTGTATCCTGAAATGATAATTAAAGATATTCAAAAAATCTCTAAATAAATGGATAGATATTCTGTAGTCACGGATAGGAAGACTCAAGATAGTGAAGACATTAATTCTCCCCAAATTTATATACAGGTTTAATGCAATTTCTATTAAAACCTCAATGAAATTTTCTAAAGACATAGAAAGGATTATTCTATAATTTATATGGAATTAAAAGGAACTAGAATAGTTGAAAATAATTTTGAACTTATTTATTTTCAATAAAGTTGAAAAATGAGAATAAAATGGGAGGAATTACTCTATCCTATTTTAAGATTTATTCTATAGCTCCAGTAAGCAAGATCATGCAATATTGGCAGAGCAGTAGACACATAAATAAGTGGAACACATTAGTTAAGCCAGCTGATCTTTTACAAAGGTGCAAATGAAATTCAACAGAAGAATAATAAACTTTTCCACAAATAGTTCTAAAATAACAGAACATCTATATGCAGAAAAGGTGTGAATCTCACACCTTTCACAAAAACTAACTCTAAAATGAACCATAGATTTCAGTGTAAAATGTGAAATTCTAAAATTTTCAGAAGATAGCATAGAAGAAAATCTTCAGGACCCAGGAATTTGTGAAGAGTTCTTAGACATAATTCAAAAAGCATTAGTTATTAAAAACAATCTCCAAATTGAACTTAATCACAATTAAATACCTTGGCTTTACCAAGAAACCCTGTTAAAAGGATGAAAAGACATGCTATAGACTGGGAGAAAATATTTGCAAACCACACATCCAAAAAAAGACTCACATTTAGAACGCATAACTAATTCACAGAACTCAACATTAAAAAAAAAAATTCAATTTAAAAAATGACAGATACATGAAGAGACACTTTCCTGAAAAGGAAATACTGATGGCAAATAAGCATATGAAAAGATGTTGAACATCACTAGCCATTAGGGAAATGTAAAGTCACCATAATTTACACCTATTAGGACAACTCAAGTGAAAAACAGCAATGGTACTGAAAACTGGCAAGGATGTGGAGACGCTGGATCTCTCACACATTGCTGGTAGGAATGTAAAATGGTACAGTCACTCCAAAAACACTTTGGCAGTTTCTTAAAATACTACACATACACTTACCACACAACACAGAAACTTGCACTCCTGGACATTTATCTCGGACAAATGAAACTAACTTTCTCAAGGAAGCCTATACACAATTGATCATAGCAGCTTTGTTTGTAATAGGCTAAAAATGGAAACAATGAAAATGACGCTCGATGGTGAAACAAACTTCAATGCACTCATACTATGGAACACTGCAAAAATTAAAAGGAATAAGCTATTAATACACACAATGAATTGGGTGAATCTCTAGGGTATTATGCTGAATGAAAAATGTCAATCTCTAAGATCTCCTAATATGTGATTTTATTCACGAAACATTTGGAAATGAAAAAATTATAAATACAGAGAACAAATTAGTAGTTGCTTGGGTGGGGGATGGTATGAGATGGCAGGGGGTAGGTTGTGACAAACAGGCGGTAGCACAAGGGAGAACTTTGTGGTGGTAGAACAGTTCTGTGTTTTGACTTCAGTGGTGGTTACACCAAACTACTCATGAGAGAAAAACAGACCTATAAACACACATTGTGCCAATGCTGAATTCCTAGTTTTGATATTATACTATAACCAGGTAAGATGTAACAATTTCAGGAAAGTGGGTACACAGGACCTCTCCGTACTATATTACAACTCCCTATGAATCTATAATTATTTCAAAATAAAAGTTTAATTAAAAATATCAGTGCTGGAATATATTGTTAACAATTTAATGTGCAGTTTGAATTGAAAAAAAAAATGTCAACAGCCTTTGTAGCCCTATTCCCAAGGGGTAGTACTAAATGATGACAAATTTTATTCGCTAACAGACAATAAAGAAGGGGGGGTTTTCTTCTGCAATACTTGTGAACCTCTGGAATAGCATAACACTCTTCTAAATAAGAAAATAAAATGGTACATCTTTATTTATACAAACCACACATTTTCAATCTAATTTCTATCCAGTAAAATAACATGGTTTCCATAAACTTCAAATCTTAACCCATAATAGACTCTGGAAAAAACTTAGGTGATATGGTAAACTAATACATCTATGCTCAGAAAACTTCATGTGATAGGTCTGTAACTCTGTATAGGTTATTCTAACAACTTCAGCTCCCTTGAGCTGGGGCAGGGCTCACTCTTTGAGCATTAGGTACACCACTCAGGAGCATTTCCTTCTGTCCGTCTGCTTTTTTTTTTTTTTAATACATTTGTTTATTTATTGGCTGTGTTGCCTCTTCCTTGCTGCACGCGCACTTCCTCTAGTGCAGGGAGAGGGGGCTACTCTTTGTTGTGGTGCATGGGCTTCTCATTGCAGTGGCTTCTCTTGTTGCAGAGCACGGGATCTAGGCGCGCGGGCTCAGTAGTTGTGGCTTGTGGGCTCTAGAGCGCAGGCTCGTAGTTGTGGCGCAAGGGCTTATTTGCTCCGCAGCATGTGGGATCTTCCCGGACCAGGGCTCGAACCCTTGTCCCCTGCATTGGCAGGCGGATTCTTAACCACTGCGCCACCAGGGAAGCCCCCATCTGCTTTTTTGCTCACAGCTCTACACCTCTGTGAGTATAAACTGAGGTAGACCTTATCACTGATCTTCCCATTTGGAAGTTTCAGGGTAATTCTTTCCACAATCAGCGTTTTCTCCGTTTCCTTCCTCACTACTTCCTCTTGTACTAAGTCCCTTGTATTATTTGTTTACCTCTGTGTACTCTCCTTTTCTAGGCATAGCAGTTTTATACATTATGAATCTAATGCATGTTTGTAGAATAAACTACTTTTGCACAATTACAGGAGAATTAAAATGGCACAGTTATGTATTGGTACTTCCACATGGTCTATAATATTGTTAGCACCATACCAGAACATACAATCTTGTTTTCTTCACTTTAACTGTATTGCACCAAAAGGAATAAATTTAAAGAAACCTGAAAACACTGAGCCAGAAGATAGTCTCTCTAGTAGGGAACCAGTGAGGTATTCAGATATTCCTTCAACATTTCATAGTGTTAACATTTAACAATGTTAAGGTAACAATCAGTGTTTGTTTAGTCAGCAAATGATTACTGAATATATTCTATAAGCATGGCTGTCTGCCAAGTTCTGAGGAAACAACGGTGTCCAGGAGATACGGTCTTAGTCCTCACAGAATTAGGTCACAGAATCAGTCCAATGGAAACGGGATTTATTTTTGTAAATTAGGCAGAGCCAGTCTGTGCTTTATAAGCACAGAACAAGTATATTTAGAAGCATCAAAGTCTGGGGTCCCAGGATTGTGTGGCAGTTTTCAATAGGCATCTTCTTTCAAAACTTTACTGTGGCTTGAGATGTGGCAGAGAAAAGTGAGCCAAAACACTTAGTTTGGATCAATACTAAATCCCTCTAACTGCTAGCAAGTCTGTTCTGCTCAGAATAGTCCAAGTTTTTTCTCATTAGGTTATTCTGGGAACAAACGCTAGCTAACAAGTTGAAAGAAAAACAAACCCTAGCTAACAAGTCAAAAGAAAAAAATATTTTCTTTGTAAATTTCCAAGAATGAGTTTGCAAAACAAACCAACAATGGTGGACCAGTAAATTCTGTATTGCTGCATTTCCTAAGCTTGTGAACCAAACTAAGACTTTTCTAAAGAGAATATTGGTATATATTGATAGTATTGTTATATAGCCACGTCTCCTTGATTACAGAGCAAGAACAATCTTTTTATTTTAGTTTAACTAAAAAAGAAACACACCAATAAAAACTACAGGCTGCTGAAGAATCTAGTGGATAGAACCAACTAAGTGACTTATCTACAAAATAAAGAATTTGACAAAGTAAGTTTGAAAAGTAAACAGGAGTTGGTCCAGACACTAAGTTGCTTGGATTGGAAGGAATATATCTTACCTAGATATGCAACTTTAATTTTTTAATAGACTTTATTTTTAGAGCAGATTTAGGTTCACAGCAAAAGTGAGAAGAAGATACTGAGGTTTCCCATTACCCCCTGCCCCCTCACATATGTAGCTTCCACATTACCAACATCCCCACCAGAGTGGTACATTGGTTTCAACTGATGAATCTACATTGACACATCATTATCACTCAAAGTCCATAGTTTAAATTAGGGTTCACGCTTGGTGTTATATATCCTGTGGGTTTGGTCAAACGCATAATGACATGCATCCACCATCATAGAATGATACAGAATAGTTTCATTGCCCTAAAATTCCTCCGTACTCCACCTATTCATCCCTCCCTGCCCCCTAGCCCCTGATAACCACTGATATTTTTTACTTTTTCCATAATTTTGCCTTTTTCAGAATGTCATATATTTAGATCATATAATAGGTAGCCTTTTGAGACTGACTTCTTTCAGTTAGTAATACACATTTAAGTTTCCTCCATATCTTTTTATGGCTTGATAGTTCATTACTTTACCTTTGAGAGTTCTTATATTTTAATCAGACTTCATTCAGATAAATTCCTTCTGAATTTTTTTTCAAAATCAGCTTTTGAGATAAACAAACTCTTCTGAGATTTAAATCTTTGGCACCATAATTGTTTTCCAGCATCTATTAGCTGTATTTAGGAAATCATCTAAGTGGGTTCCTTGAAATAGCCAAACATTAAGCACTAAGATAGCTTTATAACTTTAAGTTAGTACTTCCCCAAAGTGCTAGTCTCTCTTACCTCCCCTCAATTCACTAAAATACCTCAAAACGGTATACTCTTATAGCTCATAAATCAATTAACTGGCATCCTATGAAGCTGAAAAATAGTGGCATTAAGAGACAAAGGAAAATGTAAGAAATCTGAATGTTTTCTTAATGCAAGATATTTGCACAGACGTTTCACCAAAAAAGATATAGGAAGGGTGAATTAAAGATGCTTAACATCACCAGTCATTAGAGAAATACACATTTAAACCACAAAGAGATAACACTACAGACACATCAGAATGGCTATAATCAAAAAAATTGATAATACTAGGTGTTGGAAAGGATGTGGTGAAACTGGAACTATCATATACATTGCTGGTGGGAATGTAAAATGGTATAGTAACTTTGGAAAACATTTTTGTATTTTCTTTAAAAGTTAAACGTGCACCTACCATATGACCCAGTAATTCCACTTCTGGGCATCTATCCACAACAAATGAAAATGTACGTTCACACAAAGACTTGCATGCAAATGTTTAGAGGAGCATTATTCATAAAAACTAAAAAATGGAAACAATCCAAATGTATACTAAATTGGTGAATGGATAAACAAAGTGGGATATAACTGTACTCAGCAATAAAAATGAACTCATGACACGTACAACAGCATGAATTAACCTCAAAAAAATTTGTCAATGAAAGAAGTTAGACACAAAAGCCTACATATTGTATGATTCTATTTATATAAAATTTCTAGTTGAAGCAAATCTATAGAAACAACACATCAGTGATTCCCCAGGGCTTGGGGTTATTGGCTGTGTTGCCTCTTCCTTGCTGCGCGCGCGCTTCCTCTAGTGCAGCGAGAGGGGGCTGCCCTTTGTTGTGGTGCATGGGCTTCTCATTGCAGTGGCTTCTCTTGTTGCAGAGCACGGGATCTAGGCGTGCTCTGGACTGACTATAAATGGGCCCAGAAAATATTTTTTGGACGATGGAAATGTTTAAATCTGGATTATGGTGATGATTGTACAACTATATACATTTACTAAAAATCATTGACTTGTACACTTATAATAAGTGAATTTTATGCTGTTTAAATTACACTTCAAAAAAGTTATTTGTAAAGGGGCAATAAAGCTTCTCCAATAGATCTTCATTGGGCAACAAAATTCTAACAGCAGACAAAATTCACTTGTATACAAAGTGTGAATCACTAGCAGGGGTAAGGGAGGCAAAATTGCTGGAGTCAAGAAATATTTCTAGGAATCACGTTATTAACAAAGAAATGAGAATGATAGCTATTTAGTTAATATAATTTATTGTCTCCTAAGCTTCTTCCGCTCACATGAATATGATGTATACTTGTCTTGCAGGAGCCATCACATTTAGTCCGAATTTGTAATCATAACAGTAATGGAAACATGAATGTGGGCAGCGCTCTCAATGTGTTTTTTCACTGACGTGCACAGGCAAGCTCATATCTCTGCCTCTAAGCCCAGACTCTCCTTCCAAAGATTGTTTAAAGAGTCAGTCAGAGCTCTGTACAACTTAGAAAGGAAAGAGGAGGGTGATGAAGGGTAGGAATCCCAACATCATTAAACCAGGGTGCATTCCTTTAAAATTGTTCATAATGAGCCCAGAAAAGATATTTTTTGCCAACATTTATTCTATCCCCTACAATTTAAGCCTTAATGTACTGGGTTCTATAAAAAAAAAGAAAAAGAAAAGGCTAATTTAATTTGTAATTTGAGAGATACTTAAGAGTTGTTTAACTGTTGAATGAATTCTAAAATAAAAGTTAGGGATTCAAATTTTTTTCAATCTGCAAATTTCAAATGAAAGAAGCCAATATAAATATGTGAAAACTTGAATATCAAATGAAAAAGATACAAATATTCTGTAAAGGAAATACCGAGCTGAAAGTTATAGCATTAGACTGAGAATTACCATTCTATCATGGCAGAATATGGAATGGATTCTGCTTTGTTCAGACAGGTAGGAAGGGATTGTTGGATGTACAGACTATATATAGACTAAAAGGGTTGAAAACTTTGGATGGGTTATGCCCTAGCCCTCAGCCTTTATTTTAGTGTTTGGGACTATTTTTTGAAATGTTCTCAAGGGCTGCTTCTGAATAAGCTAACTTCCGACCCATCGTGGGTCAAATTATTCACATTATGGTTTTTGTAATTTGAAAAGAGCAAGCAACACAGCATATAGTCTAAATCTGGGTTTCTCAATAAGATCATCAATTACTACGTGAGTGTGTGTCTGTGTGTGTGTGTACGTGTGTGTCTTTGGAGGGAGGGTAGTTTCTCCACACATTCAACAATTCTCCGACACCAGCTGGGTGTCCTACAATTCAGCTCAATTTCAGCACTGTCCACCCAGAGACAGCATCAGATTCCACAGGTTAAGGCCTCAGTCTCACAAGGCTGCCCTCCACTTCAGATGACAATTACAAGTCCAGGTTATAACTTGTACTTCTGACTGCAGGTGTAAAGCAAAGGTTCCCATGATCTCCCTGAGTTTGATTAATTTGTGAGACAGGCTCACAGAACTCAGAGAAACATTTTACTTACTAGAGTATTGGCTTATTATAAAAAGCTATAACTCTGGATCAGCCAGATGGAAGCATAAGGCAAGGTATGTGGAAAGATCATGCACCTTTCATACTCTTTCCAGGCTTGCCACTGTCCTCAAATCTCTACATGGTCACTAAGCCAGAAGCTCTCTGAACCTAGTCCTTTTGGGGTTTTAATGCTGGCTTCACTACCTAGGCAGAATTGATTAAATCTTTGGCCATTGGTGATCGAATTCAATCTCCAGCCCCTCCCCCCTCCCCAGAAGTCGCTGGGGTGGAACTGAAGGTTCCAACCCTCTAATCACATCATTGGCTCCACTGGCAAACAGACCCATCCTTTTTTTGGCCACGGCAGCATGTGGGATCTTAATTCTCCGACCAGGGATCGAACTCGTGCCCCTTGCATTGGAATCGCACAGCCTTAACCACTGGAACACCAGGGAAGTCCCCAGACCCCTTCTTAGATGCTATCCAAAAGTCACCTCTTTAACAAAACAGAAGACCATCCATCACTCTCATCACTTAGGAAATTCTAAGAGTTTTAGGACCTCTGTGCCAGAAACAGGGACAAAGACCAAATATGTATTTATTATAAATCACAATATCACATTCAAGCTCCATATTACCGATATATTTGGCTGGATAATTCATTATTATGGGGGGCTATTCTATGCAATGAAGGATGCATTGCAGCATCCCTAGTCTCTACCCAGTAAACACGCATAGGACTTCTGCCCCAGTTAGGCAACCAAAAATGCCCCCAGAAATTGACAAATTTCCCCTGGGAGCAAAATTGCCCACAGCTGAGAACCAATGGTCTAAATAATCAATCCAAATTCATTAGTAAAAAGACTGCATAAGAACTTTGAAAAAGTATAATGTCTCTCACCATCAAATTGTCCACATAAACTATAAATCTGTTGATACCTAGAAAATGCAGAGTGAGTGTTTTGGAAAGTAAAGACACTTGCAAGAAGGAAAGTGTCATTACTTCTGTTTTCTTGCATCAGCAAACTCCAACATCAAGAACAGTGAATGAGGAAAATGAGTTGTTCTGTACATTCAAACTGCATAAAAAGAGACTGATTTTTTACTGTATGGCCGATCCCCATCTATGCTAAATAAATTGGCTTTATTATGTCAAAAGACAAAATCCAAAATTTATACCCAATCAAATTTTATCACCACATTTGACTGCAAAGCCTCACAGGACACAGAGACTGTCACTAAATTAAACCATCAAAGTGAAAAGAGACACAATGTGCTCACTTTTGATGAGTAATGTTAGTTGATAGACATTAAAATTCTCTTCAGTAAACTGAATTAACACTCTGTTCTAATTGCATCCTATTCACCTTGTTGGTGATGGAAGAATCCACCATTCCAAATGGTACAAGATGGTCAAATGCACAACACAAAACATTGGAAAGACAAAATAGCAGGTATAGTCACATATACTCACATTCTGGGGGAGAATGACACTGCATACCATGTACAGCCACACTGCGGTTGCAATCAGGAACAGAACAAGCAGGGCCCCTGGAGGGAAGGCTTTGTAGTAACAAGAGGGTGGGAGTGATCTTTGGTTCCCATATGAGGATGTGACTGGCTTGTTTGAAAAAACTCATGGGTTGGCAGGGAAGTGAATCTGTTTAGTTGAGGACTGAGAGGAAGGCACTGTTCTGGCTGACAGAGAACCAGCTGGGTGGGGAGCTCTTCATGCTAAGTGGGGCTGGGAGGGTTGCACCTGTGGCAAGAATGGGATCTCGTGGTAACATCAGACAGGTGAAAGTGATGTGTGATGCCACCTCATCTTAAAGGCAAACAGAAAACCAAGTGATAGGAATAGCTTTCCAGCATGAGTTAGCTGTGTTAAAGCTTTTCAAAACAGAAGTGGGTCTAAAAAGAAGAGACCTGAAAAATTCCAGCATGTTTTCAAGACTTTTTTTCTTTTTCAACATTTTTATTGGAGTATAATTGCTCTACAATGGTGCATTAGCTTCTGCTGTAAAACAAAGTGAATAATCAGCCATATGTATACACATAACCCAATATCCCCTCCCTCTTGCGTCTCCCTCCCACCCTCCCTATCCCACCCCTCTAGGTGGTCACAAAGGACCAACCTGATCTCCCTGTGCTACGCCGCTGCTTCCCACTAGCTATCTATTTTACATTTGGTAGTGTATGTATGTCCATGCCACTCTCTCACTTCGTCCCAGCTTACCCTTCCCCCTCCCTGTGTACTCAAGTCCATTCTCTACACCTGCATCTTTATTTCTGTCCTGTCCCGAGGTTCTTCAGAAACTTTTTTTTAGATTCCATATATATGTGTTAGCATATGGTATTTGTTTTTCTCTTTCTGACTTACTTCACTCTGTATGACAGATTCTAGGTCCATCCACCTCATTACAAATAACTCAGTTTTGTTTCTTTTTGTGGCTGAGTAATTATTCCATTTTATATATGTGCCACATATTCTTTATCCATTCATCGGTCGATGGACACTTAGGTTGCTTCCATGTCCTGGCTATTGTAAATAGAGCTGCACTGAACATTGTGGTACATGACTCTTTTTGAATTAT
>NC_041224.1:144116927-144137081 GCF_002837175.3 Physeter macrocephalus
CTATTTTTAGTTTTTTAAGGAACCTCCATACTGTTCTCCATTGTGGCTGTATCAATTTACATTCCCACCAACAGTGCAAGAGGGTTCCCTATTCTCCACACCCTCTCCAGCATTTATTGTTTGTAGATTTTTTTGATGATAGCCATTCTGACTGGTGTGAGGTGACACCTCATTGTAATTTTGACGTGCATTTCTCCAATGATTAGTGATGTTGAGCATTCTTTCATGTGTTTGTTGGCAATCTGTATATCTTCTTTGGAGAAATGTCTATTTAGGTCTACTCCTCATTTTTGGATTGGATTGTTTGCTTTTTGATATTGAGCTGCTTGTATATTGTGGAGATTAATCCTTTGTCAGTTGCTTCATTCGCAAATATTGTCTCCCATTCTGAGGGTTGTCTTTTCGTCTCGTTTATGGTTTCCTTTGTTGTGCAAAAGTTTTAAACTTTCATTAGGTATCATTTATTTATTTTTGTTTATATTTCCCTTTCTCTACGAGGTGGGTCAAAAAAGATCTTGCTGTGATTTATGTCATAGAGTGTTCTGCCTATGTTTTCCTCTAAGAGTTTTATAGTGTCTGGCCTTACATTTAGGTCTTTAAACAATTTTGAGCTTATTTTTGTGTATGGTGTTAGGAAGTGTTCTAATTTTATTCTTTTACCTGTAGCTGTCCAGTTTTCCCAGCACCACTTATTGAAAATGCTGTTTTTCCTCCATTGTATATTCTTGCCTCCTTTATCAAAGATAAGGTGCCCATATGTGTGTGGGCTTATCTCTGGGCTTTCTATCCTGTTCCATTGATCTATATTTCTGTTTTTGTGCCAGTACCATACTGTCTTGATTAATGTAGCTTTGCAGTATAGTCTGAAGTCTGGGAGTCTGATTCCTCCAGCTCCATTTTTCCTTCTCAACATTGCTTTGGCTTTTCAGGGTCTTTTGTGTTTCCATACAAATTATGAAATTTTTGTTCTAGTTCTGTGAAAAAAGCCATTGGTAGTTTGATAGGGATTGCATTGAATCTGTAGATTGCTTTGGGTAGTATAGTCATTTTCACAATGTCGATTCTTCCAATCCAAGAACATGGTATATCTCTCCATTGGTTTATATCATCTTTAATTTCTTTCATCAGTGTCTTATAGTTTTCTGCATACAGGTCTTTTGTCCCCTTAGGTAGGTTTATTCCTAGGTATTTTATTCTTTTTGTTGCAGTGGTAAATAGGAGTGTTTCCTTAATTTCTCTTTCAGATTTTTCATCATTAGTGTATAGGAATGTAAGAGATTTCTATTCATTAATTTGTATCCTGCTACTTTACCAAATTCATTGATTAGCTCTAGTAGTTTTCTGGTAGCACCTTCAGGATTCCCAATGTATACTATCATGTCATCTGCAAACAGTGACATCTTTATTTCTTCTTTTCCTATCTGGATTCCTTTTATTTCTTTTTCTTCTGTGATTGCTGTGGCTAAAAATTCCAAAACTATGTTGAATAATAGTGTGAGAGTGGGCAACCTTGTCTTGTTCCTGATCTTAGTGGAAATGGTTTCAGTTTTTCACCATTGAGAATGATTTTGGCTGTGGGTTTGTCATATATGGCCTTTATTATGTTGAGGTAAGTTCCCTCGCTGCCCACTTTCTGGAGAGTTTTTATCATAAATGGGTGTTGAATTTTGTTGAAATCTTTTTCTGCATCTATTGAGATGATCATATGGTTTTTCTGCTTCAGTTTGTTAATATGGTTTATCATATTGATTGATTTGCATATATTGAAGAATTCTTGCATTACTGGGATAAACCCCCCTTGATCAGTGTGTATGATCCTTTTAATGTGCTGTTGGATTCTGTTTGCTAATATTTTGTTGAGAATTTTTGCATCTATGTTCATCAGTGATATTGGCCTGTAGTTTTCTTTTTTTTGTGACATCTTTGTCTGGTTTTGGTATCAGGGTGATAGTGGCCTCATAGAATGAGTTTGGGAGTGTTCCTCCCTCTGCTATCTTTTGGAAGAGTTTGAGAAGGATAGGTGTTAGCTCTTCTCTAAATGTTTGATAGAATTCGCCTGTGAAGCCATCTGGTCCTGGGCTTTTGTTTGTTGGAAGCTTTTTAAACACTGTTTCAATTTCAGTGCTTGTGACTGGTCTGTTTATATTTTCTATTTCTTCCTGGTTCAGTCTCGGAAGGTTGTGCTTTTCTAAGAGTTTGGCCGTTTCTTCCAGGTTGTCCTGGAAGTAGTGTCCTTTGTCTCTTGTAATAGTCTTTATTTTAAGGTCCATTTTGTCTGATATGAGAATTGCTACTCCAGGTTTCTTCTGAGCTCCATTTTCATGGAATCTCCTTTTCCATCCACTCACTTTCAGTCTGTATGTATCCCTAGGTCTGAAGTGGGTCTCTTGTAGACAGCATATATCCAGCTTTGTTTTTGTATCTATTCAGCAAGTCTATATCTTTCGGCTGGAGCATTTAATCCATTTACATTTAAGGTAGTTATCAATATGTATGTTCCTATTACCATTTTCTTAATTGTTTTGGGTTTGTTATTGTAGGTCTTTTCCTTGTCTTGTGTTTCCTGCCTAGAGAAGTTCCTTTAGCATTTGTTGTAAAACTGGTTGGTGGTGCTGAACTCTGTTAGCTTTTGCTTGTCTGTAAATGTTTTAATTTCTCTGTTGAATCTGAATGAGATCCTTGCTGGGTAGAGTAATCTTTGTTGTAGGTTTTTCCCTTTCATCACTTTAGATATGTCCTGCCACACGCTTGTGGCTTGCAAAGTTTCTGCTGAAAGTTCAGCTGTTAATCTGATGGGGATTCCCTTGTATGTTATTTGTTGCTATTCCCTAGCTGCTTTTAATATTTTGTCTTTGTATTTAATTTTTGATAGTTTGATTACTATTTGTCTCTGTATGTTTCTCCTTGGATTTATCCTGTGTGGGACTCTGTGCTTCTTGGACTTGATTCATTATTTCCTTTCCCATATTAGGGAAGTTTTCAACTATAATCTCTTCAAATATTTTCTCAGGCCCTTTTATTTCTCTTCTTCTTCTGGTACCACCGTAATTCAAATGTTGGTGTGTTTAATGTTGTCCCAGATGTCTCTGAGACTGTCCTCAATTCTTTTCATTCTTTTTTTTTTATTCTGCTCTGCGGTAGTTATTTCCACTATTTTATCTTCCAGGTCACTTATCCATTCTTCTGCCTAGTTATTCTGGTATTGATTCCTTCTAGAGAATTTTTAATTTCATTTATTGTGTTGTTCATCATTGTTTGTTTGCTGTTTAGTTCTTCTTGTCCTTGTTAAACGTTTCTTGTATTTTCTCCATTCGATTTCCAAGAGTTTGGATCACCTTTACTATCATTACTCTGAATTCTTTTTCAGGTAGGCCACCTATTTCCTCTTCATTTCTTTGGTTTGGTGAGTTTTTACCTTGCTCCTTCATCGTCCGTGTATTTCTCTGTCTTCTCATTTTGCTTAACTTACTATGTTTGTGGTCTCCTTTTTGCAGGCTGCAGTTTCATAGTTCCCATTGTTTTTGGTGTTTGCCCCCAGCGGGTAAGGTTGATTCAGTGGGTTGTGTAGGTTTCCTGGTGGAGGGGACTGGTGCCTGTGTTCTGGTGGATGAGGCTGGGTCTTGTCTTTCTGGTGGGCAGGACCGCACCTCGTGGTGTATTTCAGGGTGTCTGTGAAGTTAGTATGATTTTAGGCAGCCTCTCTGCTAATGGGTGGGGTTGTGTTCCTGTCTTGCTAGTTGTTTAGCATGGGGTGTCCAGCACTGGAGCTTGATGGTTGTTGAGTGGAGCTGGGTCTCATCATTGAGATGCAGATACCTGGGAGAGCTCTCGCCAACTGGTATTTCATGGGGCCGGGAGGTCTCTGGTTGACCAATGTCCTGAATTCGGATCTCCAACCTCAGAGCCTCAGGCCTGACAGCTGGCCAGAGCAACAAGACCCTGTCAGCCACATGGCTGGAGAAGATGGGCTATGAGTTGGGTGTCAGCCACTGCCCAGTTGTAGCTCTGTCTTAGCTGTCTCCAAAGGTCACCCAGATACATTGGGTTATTCCCCATTCCTCAGAACTTGCACATGCCAGTCTGGGATTTGTATATGTCCTCCTGATACTCTTCACTGAAATAACTTGCCTTCATGGTGGTGAGAGATATGTTAATAATGTTGGTTCTCTTCAGTTCAGAGACTGGGACAGTGAAAGCCTTCATGTGGCCAAGTCAGGAGCAGCTGGCCAACGGTCCCAAAGTGATAACATGTCAGATTCCAGAGGCTTTCTGCAGCTCCCGAGCAGTAGTCCCAAGCAGCTGCTCCCTCAGGGGCAGGACTCTGACCAGGGACCTCGGTGGGACCCTCAAATGAGGATTTCTGCCAGCCCTAGAGCCTGACTTGCCCACCCAGGCAAGAAGCTGAGGAGGGCATCTCCCAGCCCCATCTCACCAGAGCAGCAGACACCTCCCTTTCAAGACTTTTAATTGTAGTAACTGCAATGGGCACAGGGCACACTTTTAAGCATTGAGGGAAGCTATAAAGGAAGAAGATTTTTTTCCTTTAGAAAGCTTCATGTCTACACCCTTGGAGAATTCTGCACTGATCTCAGTACTCCTGTGGGGCTTTTCCACACAGATCACTGTGCAAAGGAGAAACTAAGAGACAGACCACATGCAATGGTGAGACTGTACATTGTGTCCTGCCTTAGGAACAGCACAAGGCCAAACCCTGAAGTTCTGAGAGCAGTGATAATTTTCTGTGAGGACCATGGACCATGAAAGAGCCCCCCCCCAGCAAATAATAATAACATTTCTTTTATTTCTACAAGTGCTTTTATGTAAGCCAGGTATCTAGTACATGTCTGAGAGACACTTTGAGGCAAATAAAAACTTGATTTGGAGTCAGAACTCTGGCTTTGAAAACTTTCTCTGATACTTTCTAGTCATGTGAGCTTAGAAAAGGCTTTTAGTCACCTAGAGCCTGTGGCCTTGACTCTCTAATGGGGTCATTGGGGGCATTATACATGAAAGTAACTAGGACTCTATCTGACAAATGGTAGATAATTCTACTTATCTATCTATCCATCCATATACAACATACGAAATAGTGAGAATCTTGGTTCTACATCAAAGTCAATTTGAGTGAAACAGTAAAAACAGGTGCAAAAGCACAATAGATTTAATTCTGTATAAGCCACAGATATCCTGTCAGAGCATAGAAAGGAGGCTTAGTGAGGAGGATGTAGTTGCTGGTATTGAACTTGGGTCCCTGTGCCATGTCCAGTATGAACTCTGTAAATTTCCAACCGCACTTGTACCTAAATAAGTTGGGTGAACGTAACAACCTAAATGGGGAAATGTATAACTGAATAACTTTGCTGTGCACCTGAAACTATCACAACATTGTTAATCAACTCTACTCCCATATAAAATTAAAAGTTTAAATAAATAAATAAAGTTGGGTGAAAGTCCTAAACTAGCTCAACATCTAGTAGCCTCTCTACTGCTTTAACATTAACTTTGGGAATTTATCTTATAGCTCTGAATCATAAATCAGAAAGAATGCTGAAACAGTATTTAACTTCCTGTTGGTGTAACAGAGATCTCATATTTTCAATGAAAGTAGAAATGTCAAATGGTACTGCTTTCTTGAGAATTTCAGATTAATTAAATTAGGGCTATTACATAGCCCATAAGTTGAGGTTTTTAAAAAATATATTTTATTTCCTGAATTGGGAGGTAGGGCAGGAGAGGGTGTGTGTGGTATGTGTTTGCCTTTATGGTTGACAGGGAAGTAAAATCACTCTAGCTTCTAGCCATGCCTGAACAAATTTTTGTCTTTTCTGATTTTCTCTATAAAGAAGATTAAAAAACCTGGAACTTCACTAGAAACTTGGTGTCAATGTGCGTTACTAATATTTATGGCTCCTCAATAAGTTCTAGGATCTACACTTGACTACTGGGAAAATTAATAGTAAATAGAAAGACTCTTAAGTTTTGTATAACCCATTATACTTTTCAAAGCACTCTCACTATTATCTCATTTGATCATTGCCCCAACCTACTCCAGGCTGCACAAAGAATAAAGTACCCACTAGCAAAGGAAAGGAAGAGGAGCAAGGCTCCTGGCAACCCCACCAGCACAGAAGTGTCTTATTTGCTGCTGATGTGCTGAAAGGCAGCTCTCCTCCCTGCCCTCTGTCCTCTCAGACCTTGTCGTTTAGAGAGTTTAATGGTGATTGTTGGATGTCTTGCTTTAGTCCTCCTTTTCTCCCTTAGGCAGGCAGGGAGTCACAAAGCCTGCAGCTCAAGGTCACCTGCAGAGTGTTTCTTCTCCTCCCCCTGCTTAGAGCCCAGTGGAAAACTACAGGGAACAGCAGATAGTGTGCATGGGCAGCAGTGAAAGAACCAGGATTCTGAAAATCTTCTCTCTTCTCTCTTTGCCCGAGTTGTTAAGATTTGGGGGAATGTTGTTAAGAGTGAAGAGCGTGGAAATTTAAAGAAGGTATGAAAAAGCTGAAATTCTTCCATCTCCCTAAGCCCAGGAATTGTTCTTGGCACTCTTGCCAATCAGTAAATTAAATAGCTCAAGGTCATTAGCATAAGCATTTCAACAGAATCTTGCTGTTGTTGTTAGAACAGGACATTCACAGATGTGGAAGACAGCCAACCCTAAGAT
This sequence comes from Physeter macrocephalus, assembly GCF_002837175.3. Classification (NCBI taxonomy): domain Eukaryota; kingdom Metazoa; phylum Chordata; class Mammalia; order Artiodactyla; family Physeteridae; genus Physeter; species Physeter macrocephalus. Next base: position 144,123,589 of record NC_041224.1, read on the forward strand.
CCATACTTTGGGTGTAGCTGTGTTTGGTCAGTTTGGTCATCATATCATACACAGAAGCAATGTTTGTTGATGGGTTGAATGATTCCAGGTGACAAGATGCTAGCACTACTCCACCAGCAACTGACCATATTGAACACTTGTTATTTATAAACCATGACAGACATACATTTCCCCTTTTTATTGGAATAGTCCCAGTGAATTTTAAGAACTAAGGAAGGTATCCTCCCCAAACACACACACGTATATATATACACACACATTTAAAGACTTAATTTTAAGTACCAGAAGACAGTAGAATCAGGTGAGATGGAAAGTAGTGTTTATTGCACCCCCATGGACTCACAGGAGACTAGAGGCCCAGAAGTTCCAGTTTCTGCTCCAAACACAGTGATCTGGGGTGGTCAGCAACTAGCCAATCTTTCTGTGTCTTCTTGAACTCTTTCCCAACTTTCAGCCTTAGCCAGATACAACAAACTTGATCTATTAAGTTCTGACTCTAAAACTCTTAGGTAGACAGAGAGTATCATGATTGTAGGATACTAAATAACAATCAATATCAAAGGGAGAATACACCTTTTCTGAGATACCTTTTTTAATTTAAGAAAATTGAAATTAAGGACACACAGCTTTAAGTCAATAGCACAGTTGAACAACTGTCATTTCAGCAACACTCAGAGATGAGACTAGCAACATTTTAGTAGCATTAGCTGAAATGTGTGCGTGTGTGTGTGTATGTGTGCTTGTGCTCATTGTGGAAAACCCACACAGCAATGTGATATAGTGGAACAGACACTGGACTTGGAATCAAGACAACTGAATTTTAATCCTAGCTCCTATTTAATCGCAATAACGATACATATAACTTTGGAGAATCGCTTACCCTCTCCAATCCTTGGTTTCTTAATTTCTTAAAGTAGGTGTGGTGCCGATTCATTTCCAACGTCCCTTCCAGCTGTAAAATGTCAGTTCTTGTTTTCTCACATTGGGCACATCTTCATTTAATCCAATTAAAGCACATTATGCTTATTTACCTAGATTAAGCAAAATGGACCTGATTTGTTTTCAACAATCTTATAGAAAGCAAAACCCTCCTTGCTGGTTGGGAGTAGAAGCATACTAACATAAGAAGATTGAGAATTGGAAGGTTCATACATGCTCTGTTTTTCACCACACCCTCAGGAAAAAATATCCCATAGGACAGAAACTTCTGTCTCACCCTCCTCTTAATCTCGTATAAATCCATAATATGTTTTATCACATTTTGAAAATAAGTATCTTTCTCAATTAAGTTATTACCACCAAACTTACATGGAGAGATTGTAATATATTTCTGAGTGTGTGTGTGTGTAAGGAAAGAAGGAAAAAAGGGGGAAAAAGTGGAGGAAGCGTTAATTACTGACATTTTGCGTAGAAAGTATGCCACTACGTTGATATTCATTTAGTTGTGTGTGATCATCATATATCCTTGGCTCCTGTATAAATGAGAGCAGACTCTAGAACCTCTACCCTCTATAAAGGTACCTGAATGCAACCATAGCAGAGACAAAGCTTTATTTAGTTGTCTCTCAATCAAAAATGTTACATTGCACAGAAAAACAATAGATACCAGTAACTCTTCAGTGATGTCCAAATATGCACCTCTTAAACTGTGTTTCTTCAACTAGAAAAAAAATTGCATTCTCCTATAACAGTCTTTATTATATATTCAACCCTTACCTTTTAATGCCTCAAGGGCTAGTGGCAGAACAATTTATGAATGTTTCGAAAAAATGAAAGTACTCTATTGTTCCATGTACATTCTTCCCCTATGCTTCTAAATTTCACAGACTGGGATAAACCTATAATGTTAGGAAAATGAAAACATTTTTGATAGATTGATAGAATGAAGAAATATTAAAGAAATCCCATTTAAAAATAAAATTTTCTCCAAAATTCCATCCAGATTTTATTTTCCATCTTTCATGAAACAGAGATATCTTCTAATTCAAACAAACTTACTGCTGGGGTTTAAAATTTCAACTTCATATATATGACTCTAATTTTATTACTTATACTGTCAGTATAATTTATCAGAGGAAAAGTATTATAGAAGTTTAAAATAACATTTTAAACTAATATATCAAAGACTGTTTTCTCTGAACCCACTGCTTCATGTGTTTGTAATGGGGAGTTTTCATTTACTAAACTAAATTCAAAACAATACTTTTCAACAAAGACTCAATTCAAACAAGTTCCATAAAATGCACATTTTATTCTGTATCATGAAAAAATATTCACACTTAAATAAAGTGTGGAAAAAAAACCAAAGTTAATCCTCCCTGATGAAATACAGTTTATTGTGCTGAAACCCAGAATTCTTTTGGGTTAGAAACTTCCACCTGCCAATTCACTTTTTTTTAAATGATTGTGTCTTGAGAACAAATCTTAAGTAAAGTGATAATCACCACAAACTTCCCAGAAACAATCAAATTTTGATCACAAGTATTCCAGAATTGACCCTAAAGTCACAAAGTTAAAAACATTTTCACACATTCTCTCAGCAATCAGGTGATGTCAACAGTACATACAAAATTTCTATATTACACATTGTAATACCTTTGTTTAAGTAGAAAAAATGATTTGCTAAACATGAACTAAATTTTGAAAAGAGCAAACTAGTACTGCTTAGCATAAGGTATTAAAAACATCACATGAAGTTTTTGCATTATTTCCTTGGCCAATACATAAATCAATTGTTTCCAGTGAATTAACCCTAACAGATAGAGGCGTTTTTAATACCCCAAATTCCCACCAATATGGTTGCAGTGGCAAAAACATTTACAAACTTGCAAAAATAAATTCCCATAGTAATATTAGCGTTATAGTCAGGAATTTGCAGTATAGTATACAAAATGCTGCAACTAATGTAAACAATGTCACTAGAGCATAGAATAAAAAGAAATCTATAGTTTTTAATATATCATAAATATGAACATTTTACTTTGTGTTGTCTGAGTACCAAGCACTTCTAGGAATCATTGCTTTCCCCATAAACTACAGTGGATGTGTAGGGTAGAAATGGGTCTAAATTGGTTTCCAATTTCAATGTGGTAACAATCATATTGTTCCTAATATAAAATGCATGCTTTATCTCTCTTTAACTGTGAATGGGATCTAAGGAGGAAGATGACTGCTCAATGCAAGACACCAGTGCTGCCAATAAGATGGAAGTGAACAAGACATTTATACCATCTTTGAAAAAGAACACTGAGAATCATAACATGAAAACATTGCTGCACAGATCAAAAACCTATCCTTGCCACTATTTTTCTAAATCTGAAATATTTTAAATAATCTTGATTTTAAATAAAAGTACATTTGGCTTTTGTATAAACTGACAATGCATGGCTGTGACATAATATACCATTATTAAAGACCCAGGTCTATCAAAATGTCTTTGACATGAAATTCAAAATGAATCATTATTGTGATTTTGCATAGTTTGCTAGCTAGTCTTTCTGTTTGCTCAATCATGGCCTCATCAGGAATCTTTCCCATCATACTTTGGTTGGAAAAATTTGAAGAGCAAATGAGGGATCCATGACACCAACACCTCTGTGACTTACAATAATCTTATGTTGTTTTAATCACAAAGTCCAACTTCCCAATAGAGAGTCTGACCATGGAAGGAAGAGGTTAAATTCATGTCATCAAAGATGATTTAGCAGAGGAGGACAAAATATTTGGCAGTGAAATACTTAATTTGGTTGCTATGAATACCCAATCTGGTTTATTCAGGCATCAATGTAGATATTTTGGCCTTGACTGGTCTGGTCATTCAACAGTTAGTAAATATGCATGAAGGAGAGAGTGGTCAGATCCTCTTGGCTTTACTCCATGAAGATAGAGCCTAACCAGCCAAATGTTTATGGGCCTGGGCTTCTAGGTAAGAACTAGAAGTTCTAAACTCAGTTGATGGGGGAGCACTCATTTATATATGTATTAAAGGCCCAGTATTTGACAAACTTTCACACTGCTTCCTAATGTTTCATTAAAGTCTTAGCTATGCTTTTGACAATGTGTTATCTCTAAATAAATAAATAGTTAAGAGCATCACACAGAGAAAACACATTAAGAGAAAGTAACAGCTATACCTAACCCTCTTTTTTATTTTCCTCAGTTATAATTCTGGCCCCACTGTACTTTTAGGTCAATTGTTCTTTGAACAAATGCATTTAGATGTAGCACAAGTCATGACCATATTTAAATAGTAACACAGTGATAATGTAAAAGCCAGGGATGAAAGTGAGCTAACTATAAAAGCTTTATACAGTGTCACTGGGGTCCTCCCCAGTTGTTCTGAAAAAGGTAGAATGGTCTTTTCCATGGTTACCTCTTGCTGTATTATCATCAAAGTGAAAACAAGATGGTTTGGGCTGAGGATCCCAGAGTATAATGTAATACCTTGTTTTTTCTCCTTATCTCAAAACATTATCTTAAAAAAATCTCAAAGGATAGAACAAATAAATCACATTAAGAATATTAACATTTTTTTCATTAGAGAAAATTATTTAAACTCTCTGAAGTAAATATACATACAAGAGGCTCATTAAATTTGGAAATAATACAAATTGCTATTCTAAGCTGAAACAGTTCATTTGGATAATGCATTTAATAGTAGTTTGGCCAAGAAGCCAACAGTGGTACAATTAAAAAAAAATTAAAAGATCTGCATAATCTACTTAAAATTCAGTGGGTCAAAAATAAATTTTAGAAATAAAATATTTCTATAGTCTCATCCAAACCCCAATATTAAAAATTAAGAGAGATTATAGAAAAAAACCTGAATGTTTCTTGCTTTTCTTGACTATCATTACCTCTTTGGATTAAAATTCAGTTGGAAAAGGAAATGTTAATACCAGTGACCACAACTTGCCTCTTACTTATAACCACATTTGGTAACTTACCTCTACTGGTAAGTTGTTGGGAGAAATAAAGGAAGATTTCATTATTGGGATAGGGCACCTTGTGCTTGCAACAGTTATGACTTCAACCTCTGTCATTTATTCTAACCTATTATGAAAAATAAAAATTTATACTTACATAATAGAGTGAAATTTTTAAAAATTATTTTAAATTCAGGAAACTTTAAAAGTACACGTCTTGAAATATCTGAAATTTGTGGTTGGACTAGATAGCCCTTGCAACGTCAGTATTTTATAAAGTGAAGTTTTCTCTCCAGGGTCTGCCTGCCTGTGTTAGAATCTCAAGAGCTATGCTATCCTGACAAGTTCCCTCATCTATTCCCCAGCCATATATATATACATATATATATTTTTTGATGACTAATGGAAGATCCAGACTTAGCCAATCCTTCTCATTGAGAAGGCTGCACATACTTACACAGAGCAGTCAATAAAAGTAATGTAAAGAAATGTACACCAGTAAAGCTAAGACAAAAAAAAAAAATTCTATATAAACTCACCAAAGTTGATCTGATTGCACCCATAAGCATTGCCAGTGACCATGCTTAGCTCTCCATGCACTAAACTGCGACCTCCATTATGCTCTTCTTTGTAGATCTGTTCCAAAAGTGAAAATGCAAATCCTGATTTGGACTCGTGAACTCATGCAGTCTGGCACCACTATCCTACTTAAAACCTTACTCTGTTTTTGTTCTGATCGTGTAGTCCCACATGTATCACCTCTTGATATGTTTTCCTAGACCAAGATAAGAAGAATATTTCCTATAATGTCAAATTAATCTATATCAACCCTCTAAAAAATAATAAATGTCATGCCACACCTGTAAGAGTTTTTATTATCTAAGCTGCTAACAACATTTAGGCTGTTAAGTACAAAGTTTATACTGAGAGCAAGTTGACTGAAAATATTTATTTACATATGCAAATACATATGTAATCTGACTGTGAGTTGGAATGCCAAGGGTCCATCAAAGCGGATAAAAATATAAACGTTACTGACCACTTAGCAAATAACTCATAAGGATTACAATGCATAGTAAAAAGTCATGGTCAATGATGACCAATCCCCTTAAACCTCCTCTAATACTTCTTGAAAGTCTTGGGCATTTATAACTAGTCTTCCTTTAACTTGAGAAATTGTGTCTGTTTTCAAAATAGTGCCTAATTCCTAATTTGTAATAACAATTTTAAAATTCTGATTTGCTGGAAAGATTAGAAAACCCAGTAAGAGATCTAAATATCTCTTGTACATTAAAATTTCCCCTTTGTTTCTACATGCTCTTGTTATTTTCTTTACTCAAAGGGTCATGGCAAATGTAGTGACTACAGGTTTGAGTGTATGTCCTAGTTTACAGGACTGTCTTTGCAGAACGAACAGTTGTTAACAAAATGAATCTCATTTTTGAAAATAAATTTTTACATGCTATAAGTGGCTTCCTTGAGTCACCAATATTACTAATAACAAATTATAACTTTTAAAAATTAAAACACTCTCATTAGGATTCAACATGAGTGGTTTTCTAATGTAATTCAAATGATTTCCCTTTTTTAAAACTGTTTTTTTCCAGTTCAAGATACACACTGAAAAACTGATTAGTCACTGGAAAGAATTCTTTCATGGTTAAAATTTTGTTATAAGAACATCTACCTATGTGGAGCCATTATCTTGAGAAAGTCATGATTATTTTCATACAAAAAGTTGAAGATGAACTATACCTTGAATATTCACCAAGTTGTTTACTTTTTCTCACAAAATTGAGAATTTCTGCTGAGCAGTATGATTAGGTAGAATAAGAAAAATCATATTTACATATGCCTTTTTCTCTTATTTCTCTCTTCCTTCCTAAAAGTTCTTCATTCTTTCCACGTTTATTTGATTAGTAGCTCTATATTCCCAGATAATTTTCAAGTCTTATACTCACATGCCATTGACCAATAATTATTTAGCTACTTATGCCTTTCCCCACCAACCTCTGACCAGAGAAGTCTTCTCTAAAACCTAGAAGAATATTTAGAAAGTGCATCTTGGCTAGTCTGCTATGAACAAAAAAAAATAATTTGTCTTAATGTTATTTTCATCTGAGAGGAAGATGATTTTCCGCTGACCTAATACCATCTTGGTGAAAGAAGGGAGCAGTTCTTACCTTCATTGTATTATTTATCAGTAGGGAAACTGAAGCCCCACATACACCAAAAAACAGTTAACTTGCCCAAAGTTACAGTGCAATTGTGGCAAAGCTAGATGCAGAATCCAAGACAGAGCTCAGATATTCATCCTAGGCTTGAATTCTAGTTTTCCAAAAAGTTGTTCTTTCTTCTCTCCCTTTCCGTCTAGACCACAAGAGAAATACACTTATCATAACAAAGTATGAAACACAACATTCACGTGATTACAAAATATTCTTATTTTAAAGTTATCCATGTATGATATGTACATTCTAGACAAATTTTCTTATTACCTACATAAAATTTTGGAAAAGAGATAGATATCTTAAAAGATAGTGGAATTTATTAGGGATATGACAAATAATTTCACTAGTATCAGACACTGCACACTTCAAAAACAGTCACTGTTCTGAAGACTAATTTTTTTTTTAAAAAAGGTTTCTAAAAGCATTTAGTTATTTAAAATAGAACAGCAAATGGGTCAGATCTCACAGGTGAACCAAATCTCCTTAAATTTAAAGACGGAAGCTTCGGTTTTCATTTGGGCTCCAATAAGATTAACTTTCCAAATGCAGTTTAATTAGTGGTCATAATTAATATTCTTAAAGTGCTGGGTACTCCCGGAGTATACATTTGTTCTTAGGAGCAATATAAAACCCCAAATTTTCTAATTCTCTTGTTCTGAGCTACATACTTTTTTTAACTGAATACTTAGGACATTCGTACTTCTATACTTAATATAAGATGAAACCAGTGTCGTAATAAAAATTTTCCATTTTAACAATGAAGTATGTGTCTCTATTCAACGTCTATGCCTGGACCATTCTAAGAACTATTTATGTCAATGTGGGACACGAGCAGCTTTGGTATTGTCATCTGCCTTTCATGTTCCTATTTGCCTTTTATCATAAGCTCCTCTATTTACTAGATCACATTTAGTGCAATAATATCCTAATACAGACTGATAAAACTTGTCGCTATGATATGCAGCTCACATTTCCATTTTTGTTTGACTTCTGTTATCACAGTACATTACAACCACATGTCCAGGGTACAGCATCTGATATTATACATTATCATAGAAAAATATTGAAGGTGTATACGTTGCTTTGGAAAATGTTCAAATTTTAAATACATATCTATTTACTCCTATTATTCCATTGTTCAGAAAGATAATAATACAAAATTTTACTCTGGATGCACTGAGAGCATCTATACAGTACAAGAATAAAACATGCAGTCATCTGGTCCCCCAAAAGAGAATCTACTGTCTATGTGCTGGTTGAGGCAACACAGAACATGACTGTATCATTACTGCACGTATTAAAGCAAGTGCTCACCCCTCATTCAAATCTGAGTAAGTTTGACTGGAAAGAGTTGTGGAATCTGGAAACCTAAACGACTACTCTATATACAATGTTCGCTGAACACATGCATTCCTGCTGAAAACAGCAGAGTGCATTCAGCACTTCATCATAACATGCACACAGGAACAGAGGTGGCTGGAAAAGAATACTGTGATAACTGCACCATAAATAAGTAACCGATACTCTTCCCTTTTTTTGTGACAACCTGAAGTAGTTCTAAAGTATTTGGTTCTTTCCTCTATATATGAACATCAATGTTGTAGGTCAGTTAGATGAAGCTCTGAGTCAATGTCAGAACACAGCAGATATTAGCAACACTAATAAGCAAAGGCAGGGATCACAACTACAAACCGCCCTGCTGTTTCACAGTCACTCATACACCAACTGTTATTTCTGAAGCACATGGCTAAAGTTAAACTAACCATTTCTGTACTCAGATTATTTTTACCACGCACTTTGAAAGCTTAGCCAAGCTTGTCTCATATATGGTTAAATAGAAAATACCCTGAAATTCAATAAATATCTGAAGTCAAGATAAAGGTACCATCCTCATCATAAAAGCAACAGAGTCTCAATTTCAATGTTGATTTATTACACCATGGTTACCTCATTGTCTTGTGCCTATGGTAGGTAGATATTGTAGCATAGCATGGAGATGTGTTCCCCTGAAAACTTCCATTTTGAGAAATGGAAGTTATGGGCACAAAGAAAGGAAAATGGAACCAATGGCACATAACATCTGTTCTAAGACTCCTGGATTAAAGAGGCACATCTTGTGGGCATGCGAAGAACCTCTAATAGAAATTCTAAAATATCAACTGTTTTTATAAATCACTTTGTTTTTCACTTCTCCAGTCTGATGGTCATAACTTGTTTTTCAGTTCTGTTGTGTTTTTTGGGGGATCCTCAGAGATAGTTTAAAAAGATCATAAAAATGGGTACAATACATCAAAATATCTCCTTTGATTTTGCTATCATCTTGTGTATGTTAACATATATGTATAGATGGTCATATATGTAATAATATACAAATTACTGCTATATATTTTCAACTTGATGCAAACATTAACTGCCCTGCTCCTGCTGTTAAATGTCATACATGCACCAATTTAAAAGTATGCCTCTCTGATCAACTTTATAAAGTAAACTTTAGTCAAAAGAAATAAAGTTTTCTAGGTTCTCACAAATGAGTGTGCATTTTATTCTCAATACACAGCATTTAAGAGTCTAGCTATACACAGCCTTTTGTTACTTTTTTTTTTGGTTGATAATAGGCACTTTCTAAGAAGAGAATTTGTGGCCCAAAAGACTCTGAAATTCAGTCTTTAGTACCCCCCTTTCATGAGCGGATCTGTCCGAGCTGTGGTAGTCTATTGTATCAACTCAGCAGAAGTCCAGCAGTAGAACTGTGTGCAAAAAAAGCTTTAGAAAATTGTAACCAGAATAAAATTATAGAAAAGCAGTTGTCTGAGTTGAGCAACTTAACATCTACTATTTAGTTTTCTTTTTTTTCTAACCACATTTCATGTATTACCTCTATAAGCAGTTAAGAATCAGGTGTGAACAATTCTGTACCCATGTTTCATTCTTTCTAAGTCACGAAAAAGCTACAAAAACTTGTCTATTTATATTTTTTTATTTTATATCCTTCTAGTTTAATGTTTGATATGATTACTTAAATGTATTTTGTTTGCTTGTTTCTTTGCTAAGAGCCTTTTAACTTCACCCTTGAACAAGTTTTAAAAAAACAAATTTAGAACATTCATCACCTTTGGAAAATCACCATCTCTAACATGAGTTGTTAAAAGGCCCTTTTACCCTGTGATGCAGTATTTCTATAATATACACTACATTAATAGTTTCATATTTATGGGGCTGATAAAATCAGCTTATAAGATGGTGGCTGTTATTCAAGACAGAGGGAGAAGGGATATCCTTACATAAGAGTTTATGATTACTATCCAAGTATAATGTCAAAAAAGGAGAGGTATAGTTGAGCAAAAATGCAATTCATGCACAAACCCCATAGCAATAAGTTCTCAGCATCCCACACTGCTATCTGATTGAGGCAACAAAACAGTCATTTAAATGGAGCAAACACTGCCTATTGGGGAAAATAACCTAACACTAAGTTACAGAAAAATATCCTATGGAAAGGGATCATAAAATGGCACTAACATTTAAAAATGTTGAATGCTTCCTTGGCATTAATTTATAATTTTAACTTAACAGAAGAGTGAGGAAATGACAGCTCAATATAGTCGGCCTGAGATCAAATTTGTCATGGCAACATTGGCAGGTTGGACCCTGATTCTTTAACTATTACATTGCCTTGGTTAACAAAAATCATACCTTTTAAAATTATAGAGATTATAAATAAATGTAAAGAGTACATGCAGTCAACTGCATAATATACAAGCGATATCTATGTTTTTAATAATTATCTTCTTTGGCAGGCCAGAATCCAGCTGGACATGCAATATTTACATATCAAAATCCATATTGTGTTCATCATATTGAAAGCAAGTGAAAATATATATATATGTATATACTGTATATACACACATATGTATATAGATGTATATACTGTTTTTAATATATTAACAAATATATATGTGTATATATATATATTAAAAGTGGATTTCATCTTTGTCAGATTCAGGTGACTCAGGCCTTGAAACACTAAAAATATCCTGACATGGTATTTGGGGAGGTACTTGGAGCGGCATTTGGGATTTGGGAGAAGAGGTCGGGGGCACACTTTTTTCTGAAAGTATTTTTAAAATTTCTGCCACCTGCTTCTCCAGGGCAGTCATTCTGCAGCTTAGAAGCTGAATGTCTTCTTTGAGTTCGTGTTTGACTTCCTGCAGTGTGGTCTGTAAGGCCTGCTCAGGGATGGGATAAAAGGGGTGCTTGGCATCAGCCTGGATGGGGCTATGCTCTAGCGGACTTCGCGCCTCCCCAGCCTTATCCAAAAGAAGGTCACTTTTTGTAATCCCACTGTCACAAGAATCTGTTTTTCTTAATGGATTTTTGGTGACGCTATTCTCTGAATCACTGCCCTTGGGGTCCTCGGACAGTAGCCCCATCGACTCAGCTTTAGTGACATTATTCCAGTCTTCCTTCTTCTCCTCATGGGCTCCCATATTATTCTTGAGTCGCAGCCACCCTTTCCCATTTCCATTCTTCATTCTTATGGGGCTGTTGACTTTGAGACATTTGGGGTCAGCACCGCCACTGGGCTTGAGTTCCATGGCATCGCGGTTGTTTTGTTTGAGGGACTCGCTGGTTTTCACATAGGCCAGAGATGTCTGAATGGGTGTAATCTGTGACACGGTGACCACACTGGTGCCAGTGATGGAGGCTCCGTTCTGTAAGGAGCGGCTTTCTACCTGCAAGTGGTTCCGCTCAGGGTCACTCTGCGTTGACCCCTGATTCCGCAGCTCCTTTTGCTGCTTGAACTTCTGGAAGAGCTTTCTGACCGGGTGGTCCACGGGGATGCTGAGGGTGACCTCATTCTTTTGCCTGAGGCGCTCCTCCTCTTCTTTCTTCACATCACTGATTTTGCGGAAAACGATCTGTGGAGGGGGAGAGAGATAAAAAAAACATAATTATAAAAACAGTAGGCATAGAGGGAACTTACCTCTACATAGTAAAGGCCATATATGACAAACGCACAGTCAACATCATTCTCAATGGTGAAAAACTGAAACTACTTCCAATAAGATTAGGAACAAGACAAGGTTGCCCACTCTCACCACTATTATTCAACATAGTTTTGGAAGTTCTAGCCACAGCAATCAGAGAAGAAAAAGAAATAAAAGGAATCCAAATCGGAAAAGAAGAGGTAAAACTGTCACTGTTTGCAGATGACATGATACTATACATAGAGAATCCTAAAGATGCTACCAGAAAACTACTAGAGCTAATCAATGAATTTGGTAAAGTAGCAGGATACAAAATTAATGTACAGAAATCTCTTGCATTCCTATACACTAATTATGAGAAATCTGAAAGAGAAATTAAGGAAACACTCTCATTTACCATTGCAACAAAAAGAATAAAATACCTAGGAATAAACCTACCCAAGGAGACAAAAGACCTGTATGCAGAAAACTATAAGACACTGATGAAAGAAATCAAAGATGATACAAACAGATGGAGAGACATACCATGCTCTTGGATTGGAAGAATCGACATTGTGAAAATGATTATACTACCCAAAGCAATCTACAGATTCAATGCAATCCCTATCAAACTACCAATGGCATTTTTCACAGAACTAGAAAAAATTTTTTCACAATTTATATGGAAACACAAAACACCCCAAATAGCTGAAGCAGTCTTGAGAAAGAAAAATGGAGCTGGAGGAATCAGGCTCCTAGACTTCATACTATACTACAAAGCTACAGTAACCAAGACAGTATGGTACTGGCACAAAAACAGAAATATAGATCAATGGAACAGGATAGAAAGCCCAGAGATATATCCACACACATATAGTCACCTTATCTTTAATAAAGGAGGCAAGAATATACAGTGGAGAAAAGACAGTCTCTTCAATAAGTGGTGCTGGGAAAACTGGACAGCTACATGTAAAAGAATGAAATTAGAACACTCCCTAACACCATACACAAAAATAAACTCAAAATGGATTAAAGATCTAAATGTAAGGCCAGACACTATAAAACTTGTAGAGGAAAACATAGGCAGAACACTCTATGACATAAATCACAGCAAGATCCTTTTTGATCCCCCTCCTAGAGAAATAGAAATAAAAACAAAAATAAACAAATGGGACCTAATGAAACTTAAAAGCTTTTGCACAGCAAAGGAAAGCATCAACCAGACGAAAAGACCACCCTCAGAATCGGAGAAAATATTTGCAAATGAAGAAACGGACAAAGGATTAATCTCCACAATATACAAGCAGCTCATGCAGCTCGATATCAAAAAAAACAAACAACTCAATCCAAAAATGGGCAGAAGACCTAAA
>NC_041224.1:144137091-144151655 GCF_002837175.3 Physeter macrocephalus
ATTAGATAAATACACGTCAAAACTACAATGAGGTATCACCTCACACCAGTCAGAATGGCCATCATAAAAAAATCTACAAACAATAAATGCTGGAGAGGGTGTGGAGAAAAGGGAACCCTCTTGCACTGTTGGTAGGAATATAAATTGATACAGCCACTATAGAGAACAGTATGGAGGTTCCTTAAAAAATTAAAAATTGAACTACCATATGACCCAGAATTCCACTACTGGACATATACCCTGAGAAAACCATAATTCAAAAAGAGTCATGTACCATAGTGTTCACTGCCGCACTATTTAGAATAGCCAGGACATGGAAGCTACCTAAGTGTCCATCGAAAGATGAACGGATAAAGAAGATGTGGTACTTATATACAATGGAATATTAGTCAGCCATAAAAAGAAACAAAACTGAGTTATTTGTAATGAGGTGGATGGACTTAGAGTCTGTCATACAGAGTGTAGTAAGTCAGAAAGAGAAAAAGAAATACCGTATGCTAACACATATATATGGAATCTAAAAAAAAAAAAATAAGGTTCTGAAGAACCTAGGGGCAGGACAGGAATAAAGACTCACGTAGAGAATGGACTTGAGGACACAGGGAGGGGGAAGTGTGATCACCTAGAGGGGTGGGATGCAGGGGTGGGATAGAGAGGGTGGGAGGGAGATGCAAGAGGGAGGAGATATGGGGATATACGTATATGTATAGCTGATTCACTTTGTTATACAGCAGAAACTAACACACCATTGTAAAGCAATTATACTCCAATAAAGATGTTAAAAAAATAATAAAAATAATAAAATTATCTTATTGCAAATAAATAAATAATAAAAACATATGACTTTATACTTGTGTGACAAGATACCAGTTGTACATTGTTTTATAAAGGAAACCCTTGAAGATAGGGTAAGATCATTTCTAAAGGGAAAAATATTCCAATGCCAGTTAACAGATGCAATACACTTAAAATCCAACATAGAAACACTGACAAAGCTTGCTTAGCTTACTTAGTTCCACTTCCTTGCATATCAGAGAGGGAGTATAGTAAAGAGACAACTGAACAGAGCTATTTGCTTTCATGTTCATGTTCCCATTTCATAGAAAATGTATAAATATATAAACGTAAACATTTATGTTAGTATATATATACGTGTGTATACTTTTATGTGTAAGAAAACATATTTATCTCTTAATTTTTCTTGCAATACATCACTATTTTTTGTAAGGTTTTCTTTTGAATCATATAGATATGATCCAAAGCCATTTTTAATGCCATCCTCTGTTTAGAGGCCCAATAATAAGAGTTCTAGGCTATAAAACTACTGAAAAGTTAAACAGTTTTACCAACATAGCACTTGGGTTGGGTGGGAGGAGGGATTAAATTTATTTATGTAGCTCCAGAGGGCAGAACAAGGATTTATACTTAGAAGTTTCTGGAAAGTGAATACCAAGTCAGTATACAAATTTCATTTCAAACTACTACCTATTAATTGAATAAACTGCCTTGAAAACTCATGAAACTCACACCACTGAAATAGCCAAACAGAAATACGAATGTTGTCTGTGTAATACTTTCACTGAGGAGGAGGCTGGACTCTTCAAATTCCAGTATTCTTTAAAGTTCAAATATAAAATTAAATACATAGTACATGTAGTGTTAGATGAGTATTCACAAATAAGTAAGCATAAATTTTATTAAAAATATATTTTGAAAATAATACTGGGAAGAAGTTACTACTCCATCAAGAGAAATTTAAAAGGCTGACTATGTAAGAAATTATTACCACTTATATTATCAGAGTTAGAAGTGAATTTGGTAAGCGTTAGATTTTTGATCAGTCATCTAAAGAACAAAATAACTGCAGATGAGGGTTATAAGGAATATTCACAAGGGAGTTATATTAATGTGCTTTCAGAATCAGACAATTTTATGACGCTAGCAAAATTACTTACCTCCATCACCCTCTTTCATTAAGCTGTTGGTTAGATTAGAAATACATGGGAAGCACATAGTCTCCAGCACATAATAGACACTCAAAATATGCTGGTTGTCTCCCTTGAACTCTCATAAAATACTTCCTGTTTGAAAACATTTTCATCACCTCTTGGAGGTTCGGCAGCTTCCAGGAACAACATATAGTCATTGACCTTATACTAGAAACCAATACTAGTGATGACCACTGTAAATACAAAAGGCAAGGAGAAGCAATCCTCCATCTAAAAGCACATTTTCTAAATTAAGATTTATACACTAAATATAGCTTATCAAGTGGCAATAATTTGTATTTTAAAATAAATATTCTCTAAATTCAATAACTATTAACACCAGCATATTTTTCCTTCTCTACTGGCACATGAAATTGGATATTTTTTTAAAATGTAATACTAATCTCTAAGTCTGACATCAAAGTTCCAGGAGTAAAGTTCCAGGAGTTTAATTAGAAGTCTTTCAAAGGGTTGACATGTTTCTTATGCTTCCTGAGTAAACAGGGCTTGTGCTAAACCTTCAAGATATTAACACTCTTTGGTACTGGACAAATCAAAACATGGAAACACAGATACTCTATTCCTATATCATCCCCGTTCATTGAAAAGGCATTTACTTTGATTCTATCAACTGACATGATATCCTGCTTCCCACTCCGCTCTGACCTTGTTTGCCTTTTTAAAGGTAGTTACTTAACCTTGGAAAGACATAGCCTTGGTGCAGTGTGGTAACTGAGATTACCCTTCATGTTTGGGGAAAAAAGCATCTATTTCAAATGAACAGTGGAGGAGGGCACATAGGGCTGTCAGATAAAATGCAGGACATCCATGCAATATTTAGGACACACACTAAGAAATCATGCATTTTTCATCTGAATGGGACATATTGATACTGCTATGTGAAGTTCACAGTTTATGAAAGATTTGGGGTTCCTGGAGACTGAGAATCTGTGGACATCTTAGGCCACAGCTTTATGTTTTAAATTTTCAATACAATGGCTAATAATTGCTTATAATTATTGTGTGCTTACCAAGTTTGGGATGCTTTGTGATTTAAGGGTATAATGTACCCATGTAAAATAGCAGTAGAAAAAGCCTTCTTTCTCCAGTTTCCCTTACTACCAGCTGGCCCCACCCCACCAAGAACCAACAAAGGCATTTGCACTGCTACTATTAAGTGGAGAACAGACTCCTAATGCCAAACTACTGAGAACAAAGAAAAAAAAAAATTCTGTCACAGGGCCAAGCTGCCAGTCTGCATCAAGGGACAAATGAGATAGAACTGGGTTGGCATATTTTGCCACCAAGAAAATGTAAAATGAAATGAGAAAGAATGAGGTTTTGTATATGGAAGACAGAATCCTAAGAGTTCACACCTGGATTTGATAAACTATTTACAATAACCAGGCTTTTAAGCCAGAGGTCACTTTTAAAAAACTACTGGTTTGAATGGAGTTTACTGAATGAGACTAAATTTATTTTATTTCTTTTGACTGCAGAACAGAAATTATGGCTTATTGAAAAATACTTATAAAAATTTGCATATAACAAAGAGGTCACAAACATATTATCTCATTTAACTATCATAACTACTCTATGAGATAGGTCCTATTATTCTCATGTTATGGAAGAGCAAACTGAGGCATAAAGAGTTTAAATGGTTTGCATTAGGTCACACAGCTAGTAAGTGGCCAGGATACAAATCCAAGGAGTCAGATTACAAATAGTCTTAACCATTATACTCTACTGCAGCTCCTCAAGATAACTTTGACATCACCTTCTGGACCCTGTGAAAACCTGGATAGGTGAGTGGGTGAAGTAGGGAGTGATACAGCAGTTTAACATCCGACAGGTAACCCTTCATAGCGCATTTGCCATGATGAACCATCCCTCAAAGTGGTGAATTGAACCAACAATTGAAGCTCTGTGCTTGTTAAACAACTAGAGAGTTGACAAATTCTTGCTGAGTAGAATCAGGTTCAAATCTTTGACCCACAAATCAATCTTTAAAGAACTTGAATCAGAATCCTTCAATTGTAAGAATAGAATGACATCCATTAAGAACTTATTTTCCAGTTGATGACAAAGCAAAACTTTCCTAATGCAAGGTAAGAGAATATAGACCCTGAAATTAAAAACAAAGAAACAAAAAAACAGAGTTGATTTTATTATATTTACAGGGTTTAAAGACTAATAATCTACTGAGGTGTCACAACCAGTTGATCTATGTCTTACATGTAAAACATGATAGCTTTTTGTTGTGTCTTAAGTTATAAAAAATTCATTATATAACAAATAAGAAAACAAAACTCACCGTATTTCAAAACCTTTAAATGTAATAAGCCATCCCTATAAGTCCTTATAGTTTTGAAGATCACTTTATGACCCTAAACTCCAAGTTTGAATAACAATGTATTTTTATTACTAAGGAGACTACATTTCATCATAAAAAATAGGATGGAAATTATTCTACATTACTATTACTATTACAAGTATGAACATTCTCAAATTATCTGAGCTCATGCTGAATCTTTCCTTTTAAAGAAGTGCTTTTTACCTTTAACTTTTTAATCATGTAAAATAAAATGGTTCAAATTAATAAGGAATAGAAAGATTTATAAATTTTATTTAGTTAAATCTTCAAAAACAGTGTATAGTTTAGTTTAGATTAAAAAATCTGCATGCTACTTTTTGGCAACTGAAAGAATCTTCAAACAACAAGAGTTTTCATAATCCAGCTGATTCTTACATTGGTAATGTAAGAATGTAATGTGTCATACAGAAAGTAAAAATTTTCCTGTTAATTCAATACATAAGTTATATAGATGAATTCTGCTTAATGATAACATGGAAATGATGATGATTTTTCCCTAGAAGGCAAAGATTAAAAAACAAATCCCCCAAAACATTATTTTAGAAAATGTTAAAATATCTGAGTGAAGTTCATAGGAGATCAACTTACATGAATTAAATCATGTAAAAAAATGTATATCCATGATTATCAACATGGTGTTTGATAATCAAGTTAGCTTTTAAAAAATGCAACATTTGTTTTTTTTCCTCAGTGTTAATAACCTAGAACATCCTGCACTTGATGTACTCTGTGTCTTTTGCCCAATGGCAAATCAAATTGCTAATGAACACCAAAAAATTAAGGACAAAATTAAAAAAGAAAAATCACAAATCAGGCTATGATTCTAGCCACACATTTATTGGTAGAATGTACAATAGTCTGTACTCTTTCTATCAGCAAAGAGGTTTATTTCATTTAAGCTTTTCTTCTCCTTGCTTCATTATGTTCTGTGGAGCCCATGCTAGAAGGTTTAATTTATTTAAATGATAAAATCTTCTTAAACTTAACAGGGAACATGGCCAACTGAGCTTTCCATTTCAAAAGTAGGACATTTGATCATAAAAGGGATATCAAAATTAAATAATTTGAATGTGTACTGAACTTTGAAATCCAATAAAGGCAAGGGAAAAAAAAGGGGTTAGAATCATTTATTTAATGACATGGATTTAGTGTTATGTAATTTGGAGGATAGAGGTGCGCTCTCTAAAATGACCCATCACTTTCCAGATCTGTGAATTGACTAGAAATCTATAGCTATATGCAGTCAAGCAGCAGCTCCAGTTCATCTGACATTTAAGGATCTAGTTGGTTTGGTTCTTTGGTTCTTTTTACTGCTTCTGTAAACTTAGTCACTAATTCTAACTCTAGTCCTTTCAGTCATTCCAACCTGAACTAATACAACAAAGCAGTACTTACTAAACACTATCATGTATATATCAGAGGCTATAAACTTTTCTTAACAAAGGCCACAGTGACAGAGCTGTGGTAGGTGACCATGTGTGATTGAAGGATAACAATGATGCATCACACTCTGTTTGAAATATGGCTGTCTTGCTTCATTTCAGCCACTCATAGATCTATAGGCTCTTCAGGGGCAAGGAATGTGTTACAGATCTAGTTTAGCCTCTTAGGTCCTAAATAAACTTTGAGGAATTAATTAATTAACTGATTAATGTAAAGAAAAAGGAAGGAAGGGAGGTGAGTAGAAAGGAAAAAGGAAGTGAGAAAAAGAATATGTTTTGATTTTGTTAATGTGTTGGGAAATGTCGAATGTGAATAAGGGTGGTGAGTAAGATGCAAATGCAGGACATTCTAGAATTACTGATACAATTACATGTTTTTATAACTAAAGTTTTTTTTTCATTAAAAAAATGAAGGAAGCTAAAGTCTTCAAAACCAAGAATATAGCTGTTCCAAGGTAAAGCTGGAAAGGTTTAGATTCGCTGTCTCAAATATTGCAGTAATCCATGATTTGTCCTCCTTGCCTCAATTTCTAGCTTCATTTCCCTTTATTCCATTCTTTGCTATTGTGTATCAGATATGATAGTGTCCCATGCAAAAAATCACAAAGTAAAACTAAAGCTCTTTAATAAAGTCAGCAAGCCTACAGTGGTTCAGTCTACCAGCCCCTCCAATCTCTATTTTCTTCAGTCTCACTTGACCTTAACACACCAGCCACTGAATCACTTTGAGATCCAGAATCTAATACTGCACATATTGTTCTCTCTCCTCCTCTTAACCTGCTGGGGAGCTCCTACTTATCCTTTAATCCTCAGCCCAACTGTGCTCTTCTTTATGAGGCACGACCAGCTACATAATATGTTAGGCCAAATACAACATAAAAATTCAGGCCCTCTAACATCATGCGTAATGGTAAAATACTGAAAGCTCTCCCCTGAGTTCAGGGAAGAGACAAGCATGTACCATCTTGCCACCCCTATTCATCATTGTGCTAAAGGTTCTAGCCAGGGAAACTGTCAAGGAAATGAAATAAAAGACATCCAGAATGAAAAAGAATTAAAACTATCTTGATTTGGAGATGACATGATTAGGTACACAGAAAATGCACGCGCGCGCACACACACGCACACACACACACACACACACACACACACAAAACTATTAGAGCTAATAAAGGAGTTCAGCAAGAATACAGGATACAAAATCAACAAAAAAGTTAGTTGTATTTCTATATACTAGTAATGAACCATCTGAAAATAAAGCTAATAAAAGAACGTCATTGAAAATAGCATCAAAGAGAATAGAATACTTAGGAAAAATTTTAACAAAATAAGTGCAGGACTTATACACAAAAACTATAAAACATTGTTGAAATAAATTAAAGAAGACCTAAGTAAATAGAAAGACATCTCATGTTTATGGGTTGAAAGACTTAATATTGTTAACATGACAGTATTCCCCAAATTGATCTGTAGATTTAATTCAATTCCTATCAAAATTATTACTGCTTATTTTTCAGAAATTGACAAGCTGATCCTAAAATTCAGGTGCAAATGCGAGGGACTCAGAATAGTTTAAAAAAATCAAAATATGCAAAGGTAATTAGAGGACTTATACTTCCCAGATTAAAAACTTATTACAACTAATTAGAGAAATGCAAATCAAAACTACAATGAGGTATCACCTCACACCAGTCAGAATGGCCATCATCAAAAAATCTACAAACTATAAATGCTGAAGAGGGTGTGGAGAAAAGGGAACCCTCTTACACTGTTGGTGGGAATGTAAATTGATACAGCCACTATGGAGAACAGTATGGATGTTCCTTAAAAAACTAAATATAGAACTACCATGTGACCCAGCAATCCAACTCCTGGGCATATACCTGGAGGAAACCATAATTCAAAAAGATACATGCACCCCAATGTTCAATGCAGCACTATTTATAACAGCCAGGACATGGAAGCATCCTAAATGTCCATCAACAGAAGAATGGATAAAGAAGATATGGCACATATATACAATGGAATATTACTCAGCCATAAAAAAGAACAAAATAATACCATTTGCAGCAACATGGATGGACCTAGAGATTGTCATAGTGAGTGAAGTAAGCCAGACACAGAAAGACAAATATCATATGATATTGCTTTTATGTATTATCTAAAAACAAGGGTACAAATGAACTTATTTACAAAATAGAAGTAGAGTCATGGATGTAGAAAACAAGCTTATGGTTACCAGGGGATAAAGGGGCAGGGATAAACTGGGAGATCGGGACTGACATATACATACTATTTACTATATATAAAATAGATAACTAATAAGAACCTGCTGTATAGCACAGGGAACTCTACTCAATACTCTGTAATGCCCTATCTGAGAAAAGAATCTAAAAAAAAAAAATATCAAAAACATGAGGAAAAAAAATTGTTACAAAGCTATAGCAATCAAGACAGTGTGGTGCTGGCATATATATCAATGGACTAGAACTAAGATAAATAAATAAATAAACACATAAATAAATAAATATACTTATGCATTTATGGTCAATTGCTTTTTGACAAGGATGCCAAGGGGATTCAATGAAGAAAGATCAATCTTTTCAACAAATGGTGCTGGAGCAACTGCATATTTACAAATAAAATATGAATATGGATGACAGCCTCATACCATATACAAAATTTAACTCCAAATGTATCAAAGACCTAAATGTAAGAGCTAAAACTATAAAATTCCTAGAAGAAATCCAAGGCACAAATTTTAGTGACCTTGAATTAGGCAAAGCTTTCTTAGACACCTAAATCTCAAGCTACCAAATATATTAAATAAATAAATTGGGCTTCACAAAAATTCAAAACTTTTTTGCTTCAAAGGACACTATCACAAAAGTAAAAAAACTCACAAAATGGGAGAAAATATTTGCAAATCATATACCTGATCTAGCATACAGAATATATAAAGACCTATTACGATTCAACAATTAAAGGACAAAAAAATTTAAATTTAAAAATAGTTACAATAGCCAGAACATGGAAGCAACCTAAATGTCCATCGACAGATGAATGGATAAAGAAGATGTGGAACATATATACAATGTCAGTCATAAAAAAGAATTAGTCATTAAAAAAATGAAATAATACCATTTGCAGCAACACAAATAGACCTAGAGATTATCATACTAAGTGAAGTAAGTCAGACAGAGAAAGACAACTATCATATGATATTGCTTATATGTGGAATCTAAAAAAGAAAATGATATGAATAAACTTATATACAAAACAGAAATAGACTCATAGATATAGAAAACAAACTTATGGTTACCAAAGGGGAAACGGTAGAGGGGGAGGGATAAATTAGGTGTGAGATTAACACATACACACTACTATATATAAAATAGATAACCAACAAGGACTTACTGTATAGCACAGGGAACTATACTCAATATTTTGTAATAACCTATAAGGGAAAACAATCTGAAAAAGAATATATATATATATATGTGTGTGTGTGTGTGTATATATATGTATGTATGTATAACTGAATCACTTTGCTGTACACTGGAAATTAACACAACATCGTGAGTCCACTATACTTCTATAAAAAAATATATAAAAATGGTCAAAGAATTTGAATAGACATTTCCCCAAAGATGGTATACAAATGACCAATAGGCACATGAAAAGATGTTCAGCATAATTAGTTATTAGGGAAATGCAAGTCAAAACCACAATGATACACATTTCACATCCTCTAGGATGGCTATAATTAGAAGATAACAAGTATTATTAATAACAGAAAATACCAAGTGTTGGGACGATGTAGAGAAATTGGAACCCTCATTCATTGCTGGTGGGAATATTAAATGCTACAGCCTCTGTGGAAAACAGCTTGGCAGTTTCCCAAAAAGTTAAACATAGCGTAGTCATATGACCCAGCAATTCCACTCCTAGGTATACATCCAAGAAAATTAAAAACATACAGTCATGCAAAAACTTGTACATGAATGTTCATAGTAGTATTATTCATGATAGACCAAAAGTAGAAACAACCCAAATATCTATTAATGGATGAATCAGCAAACAAAATGTGGTATAACTTTACAATGGAATATTACCCAGCCATAAAAGGAAACTAAGTACGGATACATGCTACACCTTGAAAATATGACCCTAAGCGAAAGAAGCCTAACACAAAACGTTATATATTGTATGATTTCACTTATATGAAATGTATAGGATAGGCAAATTTAGTCAGAAAGTATATTAACGTTTTCCAGGGCCATGGGGATATGGGAAATGAGGAATTACTACCAGCAGGTGTGGGGTTTCTTTTTGGGGTAATGAAAATGTTCTGGAATTAGATAGTGATAATGGTCGCACAACTTTGTGAATATACTAAAAAACACTGAATTGTACACTTTAAAATGGTGAATTGTATGGTGTGTGAATTATATCACTACCAAAAAAGCAGGTCTCCTTGTTCAAAATTATTAAGAATTTCAAGATAGCAGCAGCAAAGCATTCAACCAAGAGCAAGCCTCTTCTAAATGCAAGGCCTGCACGACTGCACGGGTTGGGCATCCATGAAGCTAGCCCTGCTAGGAGGCTTTCACTTACCGCCCCAGATAGAATTGGGTCCATCCTATTCTACACTCTAATGGCATTTATTTTGTGACACCTGAATGGTGAGATACAGCAGCAAACAAGATATTCATTCACATTGTATTTGTTAAACACCTACCATGTTTCAGGCCCTGTTTTGGAGTTAGGTATACATCAGTAAACAAAACAAAACCCCTTAAATATTCCATAAAATGTCAGGTGATGATGTGGGGTACAAAGAAAAATAAAGAGTGGCAAAGTGGTTGGGTCTTTATGAGGAAGTGTTACTGGAGCAAAGATAGTCATGGAATGAAGAAGTGGGCCATGCAGATGGCCATGGGGAGATGGAGAACCCAAGCTGAGAGGATGCTCTGCATGTTTGAGGAATGGTAAGGAGGGCAGAGTGGGTGGCACTTCGTACATGGGGAGAATGACTGGCGAGGAGGCCAGGGACTTTGGTTTTTAAATGTGAGGAGAAGCCATGGAGACTTCGGAGCAGAGGATTCACATTGTCTCACTTCTACTCTAAAAGGATAGCTCAGGCTGCTGTGGGGAAAATAAATTGTACGGTCGGAATGATAGGAGGAGGGTACCAATCAGGAGGCTTTTTGAGTAATTCTGGGGGGACATCATGGTGACTTAGACCAGAGAGGTAGAAATGGAGGTAGTGACAAGTGGTCAAATTCTGGATTTATTTTGCCAGTAAGACTAATGAGCCAGATAAACAATCTGAGAGAATTTTTTTTTTTTTTTTTTTTTTTTTGCGGTATGCGGGCCTCTCACTGGGGTGACCTCTCCCGCTGCGGAGCACAGGCTCCGGACGCGCAGGCCCAGCGGCCATGGCTCACGGGCCCAGCCGCTCCACGGCATATGGGATCCCCCCAGACCGGGGCACGAACCCGCGTCCCCTGCATCGGCAGGCGGACTCCCAACCACTGCGCCACCAGGGAAGCCCGAGAATTTTTTTTTTTAATCTCTCTTTAGGCTAAGCAAAAGTATAAACAGCAGTACCATTTTCTGAGATGGTGAAACCTGATATGGTGCCCTATAAACTATAAAGACAAGTTATCTGCCCCGCTAGAAACACACACACACACACACACAAATATGTATGCATATATACACACATGCATATATAAACATGTGCACAATGTATAAAAGTGGAGCAGAAACCGGATAACTGACTAAACACTCCCATAAAAAGGGGTAGGGGATAATGGCTGAGAGGCTCAACAGTTGCTGGTCCACAGCAATGATGAAATCTACCAGGCAGGCATTGTGAGGCCCCTCTGCCCTGTCAGTAGGGTAAATTCCTTTGTTGGTCTCTCAGTCTTCTATCTGGGATAAGCTCTCTCATCCATTGTTCTCTGTGGCTCCTGATTCTATCTCTTTGGATGTTCTTTTTTTGTCCTTTTCCCTCTATAGTTCAAACCTAACTTGGGGATTGGAGAATTTGTCCAAGAATTTGTCTTCCTCAGTTTCTTCCTGCCTGTGCAAATTTTGGGGCCGAAGGTTTGGTTTAGAGCTCACATAGCAAAAATGACTTTTTAAGACCAAGCTTATGGTTTCTTTGGCAATATAATTATCTAAAAAGTTTAGTAAGTTTCTGATCTGTTTATAGTCAATTCCGTGCTCCTGCAACCTCACAAAAAGTTCTTTCCTAGATATAATTCTCAAGCCTGGTTTAATCCTTTTATTTGCTGGCACCATGTCTCTCTGTTGCTCTCTGCCTCTGTCTCTTTCTCCATGATGGAAACTACTTTGAAGGCATCGGGCCTGATGGGAGGTCATATCTATTATCTGATCTTTGCCACAAAACTGTCTTAATGGACTATTTTGTACAATGACTTTTCAATCTTATTTCTGATTTTCCCTGTTCTAAATTCCTTTCCATATCTGCTTACAAGCCAGCCAGTTCTTGCCGGTGATCACCTCTTTCTTCTCATGCCTTGCTAAATGTAACCAGTCACAACCTCAACTCACTATTAATATTCTGCTTTCCAAACTGTTCCAAAAGAAATACAGCATTGGAAGGCAATCAGACATAGCCACTTTACCAAATGTTTTGTCACTGGAAAATATTTGTCTACATCTTTTCAAGTCTCAAATATCAATTTCCTTACTTATTTCTACTCCTGCTAAGTTAATGCCACATATTTTAGAATTAATGGTAGCAAAGTCTCACTATTGATATCAATTTATGCTCATGCCCAGGAGCATTGCATTTTTCCCCAGTGGTACAAACATGAGAATATATTTAACACACTGTACTGTACAGTTTAAGTTAGTAAGTTTTATGTTATGTTTTTTCCAACAATTAAAAATTCAAATAATATCTAAAAAATAGAACCATAAAATTTCCAAAAATTACTTTCAACTCACAAACTTCCTCTCACACACAAAAATATAAATTTATCAATAAATAGACATGAAAGTAAGACTATTTCCATAACTATTCACCAAGACAAATGAAAATATTGATCATTAACCCAGAAGAAAAATAATTACATAAGTCATGAACAATGCAGGGATAATAATTAAACAAATATTCACATAGCTTTACTGGCGACAGACATATTGGAGATTCAAATTTGAATTCAACACCACATTGTCTTAAGTATACTGAGTTGAAAACTGTCATTTACATACTTGATATATTGGTAAAAACAAAACCAAAACTAACTAATTTGGGGGAACCTGTCATTAAAAAAGGAAATAATTGTAAAGGCATTGCTAAACAAGAATAAAAGAAAATTTATTGCCCCAGAATCTGAACACAACATATTATGTACTATTAAGAAAAAATAAAGAATACTTCTAAATAACTATAATTTTCAACTGTGACTATTTGTTAACATTTAAAAATTCAGGAGAAGATTCAGTAGAATAAAGTTATTAGTATAGAATTTTTAGCACACTCAAGTTCAAAGGAAAAAAACTGATGAAGAAAAACCATGTCTATTATGTTTTGCTATGAATGTAAGAATAAAGCCCCTAGTATTGCCTGAGACCCATACATGAACCACTAGACCACACTGTTTTTGAAAACATAATTATTCTATTCATAGTAGCTATTGCTTCCACATATTTTCATCTTGGAATCACTGTAATAAAAATATTGGATTAGGGGAATTTTACTAAGTATTTCCCATGGATTATTTGCTCATTTAAATTTCACAATAATCCATTTTATAGATTAAAAAACTGAGGCTTAGAGAGATTTAAAAATCTTCCCCAAGTCTACACAGCTAATGAGAGACAAAGCCTGGTTTCCAACCGGTTCTATTGGACTCAACTAGACTAGTCTGATTTAGGGATGCCTGATCTAAATTTAAGAGAGATGCAAAGGATTTAAAGGCTCAAAGGACTGGGGAGAAGGAAATTAAATGATAAAGTTGGTTAAATCACTTTAATAATGGCATACACCAAAGTCATGACTCTAGGCTGAAAGTTTAATACACAGGAGATGTAGACACGTGAATATGTAATGGGACTCTTCAGTATGCAAGTAGAAAATATTGTTTAACATTTGTCAAATATGATACATTTTATAACACACTTTAGCATATGTTACCTCATACCCTCTCCCACTGCAACTCTACAAATCAGGAAGGGCAATTATTATTATCCCTATTTAACAGATGAAGGTCAGAGAAGTTATGTGACTTGCTTAAACTCATTTAGCTAGTAAATGGCCAAGCTGGGACTGAAATCTATTTCCTGATGCCAACTCTAGTGCTCCTTCCACTATTCCATGCTGACATCCCTAATGCTATGTATAATTTTGTTTTGTAGTTTACAATGCACTTTCAGCTATATTACCCTACTGGATCTCATTTGATACTATTCCTTTGTCCCCAGGAACACGCCTAATATGTGGCTTTAGCTTTTGCCTTGTAAGATAATTGCTGTGCCTCAGGGAGAACAATTACTGAGGTAAGGCAGTTACAATACCTTAAGAAATATTTTCTTAATGAAAGAAAATTTCCACGGCTTTTGTCTGGAAAACCAACTCTAGTACATTTATTTTTTATTTTTGTTTTTTTTGTGGTATGCGGGCCTCCCTCTGTCGTGGCCTCTCCCGTTGTGGAGCACAGGCTCCGGACGCGCAGGCTCAGCGGCCATGGCTCACGGGCCCAGCCGCTCCGCGGCATGTGG
>NC_041224.1:144151706-144178777 GCF_002837175.3 Physeter macrocephalus
TCCGGACGCGCAGGCTCAGCGGCCATGGCTCACGGGCCCAGCCGCTCCGCGGCATGTGGAATCCTCCCCGACCGGGGCGCGAACCCAGTTCCCCTGCATCGGCAGGCGGACGCGCAACCACTGCGCCACCAGGGAAGCCCTCTAGTACATTTATTTAAATATGTGTTAATTTTTGCATTTGATGCTAAAAGAATGAGGCAGCTTTTAGTTAATATCACACACACAAATTCTTCGCTGTTGGGAAATACAGATTGAGTAGGTAAATAATTATCTCTATTGGAGTATTAACCTCTAGAAAGATTTAGAAATGTATATCTAGTCTAGATAATATAATACTGTTTTAATCTTTTACACTTGGAATCAAATTTACATAAAATAAAATAATTCTTGGGTATTTCTTTATTTTGTGGAATTTGATAGCTGAAACTCAGAGGAGTCAAGTTAACAGGCATTTGGATGGACAGCCAGTCATTCACAGTGGGATTCAGTACTCTTATTTTCTGGTATCTAAGTCCACTCTCCATTTCCCCCATGGGTATCTCTGATTTCTAGATTAAAATTCTGTGGCAAAAAAAAAAAAAAAAAAATCTCTGAGAGTTAGGAGGCAAGGGTTTGGATACTACCTCTGACAATGACTAACTGTATAAACTTGACCAAGCCACTCAGCCCTTCTAAACATCAGGTGTACTTAAATATCTATTTAAAGTAAACAATTCTCTATTTTATCAGGATGATTTAGCTATTCCATGTCAAACAGACATCAACTGCTTATGTTGAATCTAATGAGTGGCATAAATATAGCATGAATTCACCCAGCTGAATTGAGAATGGGTCTGTAAGTATTTGTTGATTGCAAAATAACCAAGTTCTTGTGTAGAAATCGCTCCTCTTTCATTCACCACTTGGATTTTTGAACTTTCCATAAAAGCTAAATTACATATGCAAGTGATTTCACCCTGCCTCTTTGGAACATCTCTACACTATTCCATTTGAATAATTTGTTCAATACATTTAGATAATGCAAAGGAGACCATCTATCCCTGCCTTTCGCAGACTGAAAAGTAGTGTACCATATTATACACTATTTTATGTTTAACTTAGTAAAAGTCTTCTAGGAACAGAATTGGTGATAAGTGCCTCTTTCCAACTTGAAAATGTCCTTTGCAGGAGACTTGATGTTTAGAGGGTGCGATGGAAACAGTAATGATGGGTCATTTGGAGATTGGAGTTCTAGTCCTAGCCAGGGATCTAATTAGCTATGTGACCTTGTATGCAAGTCCCATAATCTTTTTGGACTTTAGTTTCTTTATTTAAATAGTTATTACAGCGCTAGGCTTAGTTCTTTTCAGCTCTATCTTCAAATTTATGAAATAAGACAGACAATCTACTTTATACTCTTTAAATTATTCCTAACATAACTTCTTGCTAGAAAATAGCACACTTGACTCATTTTCAAAGTTTCAAAATTCTTTGCATCGAACACTGCCCTGCTGAGGCTTCTGTGACCCTCAGTATCAATTATAGATCTAGAATACATACATGTGCTGCTCTTATTTGTGTTTTGATTCTGCTTCTTCCGGAGGCAACTGCTTACATGCTGTGCTGAGATAAGATGAAAGTTTGCTGCTAATGACCAAGGTTTGTGCTTCTAAAGATTGTAGGCCAGTAATTGAATTGCAGTGTCTAGAGCTGAGTATTAGCTAATAACTTTGTCCCTACAGTGCTAAACTGTAATTAGTTATTCTAGTCAAAGCAGAGTATGAGAAGTTATGTGGCTGTTTCTTTAGTGCTGCAATTGTCAGGAGTTGGAAACTACAGTTTTAAAAAGAATAGAGTTGTTTATTGATTAAGTGATTGAGATGTGCCAGTACACTTGCCCACCAACATGCATGCACATACACATACTGTAAAGCCAGCAGAGGCCCATGGAAGTGAAGTTTGAGCTGTCATCATTGGAAGGTCTGGTTAAAGAGATCTAGGCTCTGCACATTACTGGGGCACAAATTTTGAAAAATTATCTGTATTAGATGGCATTAGAATATATGATAACTTCACTTGAAGCTTCGTATATAAATAAATTCACATATTGGTACCAAATCTAATATTTGTTAAGTAAAACATGTATCTGTGATTTATTCTATTTGGAAGTATGTTTGTACAGTCAAGATAGGTCTGCCACTATCATTTTCTATTTATTATTAGCTAGTTGTGTCATCCTTGTGTGGAAGGGCCTCATATTCCATATATATTACTGTGATAGGAGGTACTGTCTCCTACTAACATAGGTAAAATAACAAAGGTACTAACTTGAGAAGAGTCTTTGCCTTGTTTTCTTAGAGAGCACAGATTATATAGCCCAGTTAATACTTCAGAGAATTTTGGATCTGAATGAAAGATAATCTCTGAGGAGTAAACTAAGTATTTTTAGTTGAGAATCACGTGGTATAAAAGGCGAAAATATGGGAGATCATAGTTGATTGAGGACGTAAGAGTGGAAGGAGAGGGAGTATGAGAGTTTATGTTTTTGAGGGTCAGCTGAGTTCCAGGCACATATTATGCATAGGGAATGCAAAAATAAGTGACTTAAATAAATGTAGGGACATACCATGTGTATGGTTTGGAACAATGACTATTGCTAAGATGGAAGAAACTCTCCCTTAATTGATTCACAGATTTGTTATAATACAAATCAAAATCCTAGCAGGATATTTTGAAGAAATCAACAAGCTAATTTTACAATTTATATAGAAATGTAAAATGCACACAATAGCCAAAGCAAAACTAATAGGAAAAATACTAGAAGACTTATACTGCCCATATTTTCCTATTAAAAACTATAGTAATTAACATAATGTGGTATAGCACATGTCTTAGTCCTATCAGGCTGCCACAACAGAATACTAAAGACTGGGTAGCTTATAAGCATCAGAAATTTATTTCTTGCAGTTCCAGAGGCTGGGAAGTCCAAGATCAAGACACTGGCAGATTTGGTATCTGGTGAGTTCCCACTTCCTGGTTCATACAGGGTTCTCTTTTCAATGAAGGGAGAAGGAAGCTCTCTGGCGCCTCTTTTATAAGGGTTCTAGTCCCATTCATGAGGGCTCTACTCACATGACTTAATCACTTTCCAAAGGCCTCTCTTTCAAATACCATCACATTGGGGATTAAGTTTTAACATATGAATTTTGAGGGAACACAATTATTCATTCTATAGGAACACATGAATAGACAAATATGCAAATGAACAGAATAGACTGTCCAGAAATAGACCCATACATATTTGGACACTAAATTATGATGAAGGTAATGGTGCAGTAAACTGGGGAAAGTGATGTTTTCAATATAGGTATATGATAAACGGACTATCTGAAAAATATATATATTGCCCTTTAACTCACACTACACACAAAAATCAACTTGAGATAGACTACAGATCCAAATGAGGAGAGCAAAACCCATAAAGCTCTTAAAAGAAAAAATAGGAGAAAATCTCAATACCTTGGGATAAGAAAAGATTTCTTAAACAGCAAACAAAAAGTGGGAATCATAAAGGGGTAAAAAGAATAAATGAACTAACTACATTAAAATTAAGGCTTTTTGTTCTTTGAGAAATACCATGAAGAGAATCAAAAGACAATCAGAGTTAAAGGAGATAAATTCAATAGCTATATCCAATAGAGGACTCATATGCAAAATATATGAAGAACTGTTACAAATCATTAAGAATAAAGACAGACAACTCCAATAGATAAATGAGCATCTTACCAAGACAAAGTTATATAAATGGTTATCAATTATATGGAATAGTGCTCATCTTAAATAGGCATCAAGGCAGTACAATTTAAAACCACAGTGTATTTCCCTTACACACTTACCAGAATGGCTAAAATGATAAAGAAAACAAGTATTGGTGAGGATGTAGAAAAACTGAATTCTCATAAACTGCTGGTGAGTGTACAAATTCATACAACCATTTGTAAAAATTGTTTGATGAGTATCTACTAAAGCTAAGGATAAATATACTCTATACTTAGAAATTTCACTCCTAGGTATATACGCCCTCCAAAAAAAAATTTGTACAAATGTAAATAAAAAGGCATGCACAAGGATGTCTGTA
Source organism: Physeter macrocephalus (assembly GCF_002837175.3). Classification (NCBI taxonomy): domain Eukaryota; kingdom Metazoa; phylum Chordata; class Mammalia; order Artiodactyla; family Physeteridae; genus Physeter; species Physeter macrocephalus. The sequence continues at coordinate 144,155,824 of NC_041224.1, forward strand.
GCAATATAGTTCATAATAACCCTAACTGGAAACCCAAATGTCCATCAAGACTAGAACAGATAAGTTGAAGTATATTCATTTAATAGAAAACTCTACAATGAATATCAATGAACCACAACTATAAGCAACATGAATGACTCCTACAAAATAATATTGAGTGAAAGAAACCAGATACAAATGAGTACGTAATGTGTAATTCCATTTATATAACTCTAAAAATCAAAAAGACATGAAACTAAAGTGCTAAAAGTCAGAACAATAGCTAACTCTTGAGATTTAACTTGAGAAGTTACAACCACTGACACCACGCAAATACAAAGAATTGTAAGAGACTGCTATGAACAATTACATGCCAATAAAATGGACAACCTAAAAGAAATGGACAAATTCTTAGAAAGGTACAATCTCCCAAGACTGAACTAGGAAGAAATGGAAAATATGAACAGACCAATTACCAGTAATGAAATTGAATCAGTAATTTTAAAACTTCCAACAAACAAAAGTCCAAACCAGATGACTTCATAGATGAATTCTACTAAATATTTAGAGAAGAGTTAAGACCTATCCTTCTGAAACTATTCCAAAAAACTGCAGAGGAAGGAACACTTCTAAACTCATTCTATGAGGCAAGCATCACCCTGACACCAAAGCCAGAAAAATATATCACGAAAAAAAAAAGAAAGAAAATTACAGGCCAATACCACTGATGAACATAGATGTAAAAATCCTCAACAAAATATTAGGAAACCAAATCCAACAATACATTAAAAGGATCATACACCATGATCAAGTGGGATTTATCCCAGGGATGCAAGGATTTTTCAATACCTACAAATTAGTCAATGTGATACACCGCATTAACAAACTGAAGTATAAAAACCATATGATCATCACAATAGATGCAGATAAAGCAATAAAGCTTTTGATAAAGTTCAACATACATTTATGATAAAAACTATCTAGGAAGTGGGCATAGAGGGAATCTACCTCAACATAATAAAGGCCATATATGACAAACCCACAGCTTACTCAACGGTGCAAAGCTGAAAGCATTTTCTCTAAGATCTGGAACAAGACGAGGATGTCTACTCTTGCCACTTTTAGTCAAGTTTTGGAAGTCCTAACCACAGCAATCAGAGAAGAAAAAGGAATCCAAACTGGACAGGAAGAAGTAAAACTGTCACTGTTTGCAGATGACATGATGCTATACATAGAAAATCTTAAAGATGATACCAGAAAACTATTAGAGCTCATTAATGAATTTGGTAAATTTGCAGGACAAAAATTAATATACAGAAATCTGATGCATTTATATACACTAACAACAAACTATCAGAAAGAGAAAATAAGAAAACAATCCCATTTATCATTGCATCAAAAAGAATAAAATACCTAGGAATAAACCTACCTAGGGAGGTAAAAGACCTGTACTCAGAAAACTATAAGACACTGATGAAAGAAATTGAAGACGACACAAACAGATGGAAAGATACACAATGTTCTTGGACTGGAAGACTTAATATTGTTAAAATGACAATACTACCAAAGGCAATCTACAGATTCAATGCAATTCCTATCAAAATACCAATGGAATTTTTCACAGAACTAGAACAAATAATTTTAAAAATTGTATAGAAACACAAAAGACCCTGAATAGCCAAAACAATCTTGAGAAAGAACAGAGCTGAAGGAATCATGCTCCCTGACTTCAGACTATACTATAAAGCTACAGTCATCAAAAAAGTATGGTACTGGCACAAAAACAGACACATAGAGCAGTGGAACAGAATAGAGAGCCCAGAAATAAACTGACACACTTACATTTAATTAATATATGACAAAAGAGGCAAGAATAAATAATGGAGAAGAGACAGTCTCTTCAATAAATAGTGCTGGGGAAACTGGACAGCTACATGTAAAAGAATAAAATTAGAACATTCTCTAACACCATGCACAAAAATAAACTCAAAATGGATTTAAAGACCTAAATGGATTAAGACCAGATACTATAAAATTCCTAGAGGAAAGCATAAGCAGAACACTCTTTGACATAAATTGCAGCAGTGCTTTTTGGCTCCATCTCTGAAAGCAAAGGAAACAGAGGCAAAAATAAACAAATGGAACCTAATTAAACTTAAAAGCTTTTGCACAGAAAAGGAAACCATCAACAAAACGAAAAGACAACCTGCTGAATGGGAGAAGATATTTGCAAATAATATGACCAATAAGGGGTTAGTATCCGACGTATATAAACAGCTCATACAACTCAATATCAAAGAAAAACCTAATTAAAAATGGGCAGAAAACCTAAATAGACATTTTTCCAAATAATATATACAGATGGCAACAGGCACATGAAAATCACTAATATCACTAATCATCAGAGAAATACAAATCAAAACCACAATGAGATAGCACCTCACACCTGTCAGAATGGCTATCATCAAAAAGACCACAAATACAAGTGTTGGTGAGGATGTGGAGAAAAGGAACCCTTTGTACACTGTTGGTGGGAATGTAAATGGGTGCAGCCACTGTGGAAAACAGTATGGAGGTTTCTCAAAAACCTAAATAGAACTACCATATGACCCAGCAGTTCCACTCCTAGGTATATACACAGGAAAAAAAAAAAAAACTAATTTGAAAAGATACATGCACCCCAATGTTCACAGCAGCATTATTTACAATTGCCAAGACATGAAAACAATCTAAGTGTCCATCAACAGATGAATGGATAAAGAAGATGTGGTGTTTATATACAATGGAATACCACTCAGTCATAAAAAAAGAATGAAATTTTGCCATTTGCAGTAACATGGATGGACTTGGAGGGCATTATGATAAGTGAAACAAGTCAGACAGAGAAAGACAAATACTGTATGATATCACTTATATGTGATCTAGAAAATACAACAAACCAGTGAATAAAACAAAAAAGAAGATGACTTACAGAGAACAAACTAGTGGTTACCAGTGGGGGGAGGGAAAGGGGAGGAGCAATATAGGGGTAGAGGGAAAAAATGGATTACTATGGGATTATATGAAATCATGCTTGTGCAACTATTGAAAATTGTAAAGCACTATAGAATTTAAAGAATGTAACATTCAATTAAATAAATAAATAAGTGTTAAAAGTCAGCACAGTAGTTAAATCTTGGTTGTGGGTCATCGTGAATGTAATGAAGCAGGAAATGTTCTGACATGCTTCCTGTTCTGTTTCTCAAGCTAGGTTTTGGTTACATGGATGTGTTCAGTTTGTAAAAATCTATTAAGCAGTACACTTATGGTTTATACACATTGCTATATATGAGTTATTTATCAGTTAAAAGTTTACTTAAATAATAAATAAGAGCTTGTTCCATTCCCAAGGATTCTCAGTGTAGTAGGAGTAGATCCTCTCATTAGCATGTTACTACAATGCAATGAGATAACTCAGTGTATTATAATTCATCAAAGATTTATAGGAGCCTTCATTGTGTGCATGATAGGCTTGTAGGAGTTGAGGATATAATGATGAATAAAATAAGCTTGCTTGGGATAGATCTTGGGAGGAAGGAGTAACTAATGATAGTCAACTGTGTGAAGTCACTAATGTTGCCTGGTGTGGGGATTTGGGGAAAGCTTCCTAAACTTTTGAGCAGGACCTTGAATCATGAGTAGGAATTCACCAAAGGGATAAAGGATGAAAGGAAGTGTAGGCAGAGGACACAGCTGGTAGAACATGCAGAAAACTAAGATCATGGTGCATTAAAAGAACCTTGATTTATTCTCTATTCCTGGAGTCAAAGTTTCCTGGGACTAAGAGATGGAAGGTTAATCTAGAAATGTAATTTAATTTACTTTTTAAAATTTTCATTCTTTTCAGAAGACTGTGAGATCTGTGAGAGCAGTCATTATTTCTACTTTTTCTGCACGTCATGTGACATCCACACTCTCCTGGTTCACTTCCTAGTCACTGGCCAGTGACTAGCCTTAGTCACCTTATCTGAATCCTCCTCTTCTTCCTGATTTCTAAATGTCAGAGTACCTGAGGGTCCACAATTTTAAATGACAGCTATACCTCAAAGAATAACCAAAAATTTTATGTAGTCACAGTCTAAACTTCAAGCTTTTATATCCATATAACATATCATCTAAACTGAATACATTTTAGACAGAGAAGGTCCTATTAATAATTATTCCAAGATAGGCATAAATCAGTACTGCCCTGGGCAAAGCGGAACATATGGACACCACATATACCCAGCTACTCGCTCAACCTCTCCACTTAGATAGCCAATAGGCACCTCAGCCTCAACATGGCTCAAAACAAACTCTTGACATTCAAACCTGAGAAACAGGATTGCACATTGTATGGATATCCCAGACTTTGAGCTAGATGAGACTTGCTATTGTCTACTCTGTGTTCTAGGTGCAGGAAGAAGGATAAGGCATATAGTCAATCTCCACGGTAGATTACTAATTTATCACCTGTTTCCTATTTTTCCCTTGCACAAGGCTAGCTGACATTTTCTTGCCTCACTTAGAAGTTACCACATGACAGCTCTAGCTAAGGGAACGTGTACAGAAATGATGTGCATCATGTCCAGGCCTAGCCTAGTATAATTTCCATGCAGGATCCACTCTTGTTGTCAGCTAGAAGTGAAAGGCCAGTGCATCTAAGGAATGATGGAGTCAAACGATGGAAAAATTCTGGGTCCCTGAATCACCCAGTGGAAGACTACCCACCAATCACTTCCTTTGGATTTTTACATAAATGACAATTAAAATTTTATTATGATACTGAAATTTGGGAGGTTATTAATTTTAGTAGCTGGCATTTCCTTTACAAAGAAACTAACAGATTTTCTGTGAATTTTCAGTTTGATTTAAATATTGTCATATAAATACTATTTTGTTGATGTCAAAGAGTAAGTTAAAATAATCTACATTTTGCAAGCAAACCAGCTCTTTGTTTCTTTTCAGACTTTGCAAGAATACAAACTTATTCTAGGAATTACTTTTTATACTTTTAAATAAAAATATAGTTTTTGGACTTAATAGACTGCATGCAAGGACAAGAAACATATGGATAAAGTATTATATTCTGATCCTTATTTTTAAAAAGCCAAAATAAAATAGCTACTAGAGTACAGTTATTTAATTTCCAGCATTGCCTTAGAATTAGTGATTCTATAGATAAGATTATCTTACATCCTTTGATAGTTATGGGGGAAATGGTTGCAAGAGAGCAAAATCCATAACTTTACAGTAGTAATGTCCACCATGGATCAACTACTACAATCAGTGGCATAGTAACCAATTTACATGACACATCCCTCCTCTTTATTTTCCCTTTGTTACTCTTCACTATATAGAAAGAAATCTCTCCAAGTTATTTCATCTTGTTTAATATTAACAGAATGAAGAAACCTCCTTCCACATCGAATGAAGAACAACCACATGGAAATGTTTATTAGTTAAATGAATCTGAGAACATAATAGACTCACAGAAATCTTTATTTCTGTTGACATTATGTACATTATATACAATTAAAATCTGTTTTTACTGATAGGCAGATTTCATCCCTGACACAAGGACACACATATTAAAAACTGGTAGAGTAAAACTACAGAGGCCAATATACAACTGGGTGATATTTAATTATATTCCAAACAATAAGTATAGATTTGGGTGGGGGTAGCCGTAGCATGTGACACTCTTTTCTAACAATATCATTTTTCCATTGACTTTATTGGTAAAAACTAACATTTTTAGAATTTAAATATAATAACTGATCATTTTTAAATACTAAACATATTGATTAAAAAAACAAAAGAAATGAAGAGCAAATATTGCAATAATTCAATATAGTTCTCTTTTTTGAGATATGATATTAATTTGTTAGCTACAAGTTGCATGGATTTAGCAAATACCACTGATGGCTTCCACATGCATCGTAGATACATAAATATAGCACAAGTGTTTACTAAAATTTGAACCTGGACTATATTTATCTGCCCTATGTGACACTTGCTTTAACCTTCAGAAAAAAACTTGTTGTGCTGAGCATGATAATGCTAATTATGATACTTGTAGGAATTTTATCTAAATTTTGTGAAATATTTCCAAGAACACCATGATTATCATGGGTTTAAGTATATATGTTGCACATATACTTTTAAAATAGCACCCAAAAGAAGATGGAGAAAATAAAATGATCTCAGTTGTATAAAATGGGTTTTGAGGGAATACCACCAATGGCCTCATTTCCTTTGGTCCTGCCCTACTACCAAACTAATCTGATAAAACCAGTATCCTGAATCATCCCTTTAACCGGCCTTGCATTACACAGTCAGGCTGCTGTGCATATACCACTGATAAGAAAAATCCCTCAGTCATACATATAGGGCACATGTTATAGCTCAGGATCTCCAACATTAACCAGGCTTTCATTGGGCATGTCCTGTCTTGGTCAATTCCTTCTTCTGCTCCCCACAGTGTCTATTTAAAAGATATATAACTCTTGGGACTTCCCTGGTGGTCCAGTGAATCTGCCTTCCAACGCTGGGGACTCGGGTTTGATCCCTGGTCAGGGAACTAAGATCCCACCTGACATGGGGCAATGAAGCCCACACTCCACAACTACTGAGCACACAAGCCACAACTAGAGAGAAGCCCATGCCGCAACGAAAGATCCTGATTGCTGCAACTAAGACACGAAGCAGTCAAAACTAAAATAAATAAATAAACAAATAAATATTTTAAAAGTTAAAAAAAATAAAAGATACTTAACTCTCCCCATATCCACCCAGATATTCCACCCTCTCATGCCCAGCAGAGGATCATACCTTCTCTATCAACAGTTCTCTCAATTTCTTACCTCTCGCCCTTACTAAAGATTCAATAAAACCAGGCTTCTGCCTCTCCTTCTTGCCAATCTGAGAAAACGAGATGTTCGTCCTTCTGTTTAAAGCCACCCCTTCACTTTGACTCTTTATCTGTCATCTGAATCCTCCAGGACTTTTCTCTATCAATTATCCTTAAATTCTCCAATAATGTGAACTTCTTTTCTGTTGACTTTTTACCTCAGCTTTTATTTCTCACCCATGCTGTTATAGCGGGAAAAAAAATTCATAAAACTCAACCTCTTCATTTGACTTTGCAGCCACTTTAGTTAATTCTGTATCTTCTTATTGCTCTACTCAAACTAATTTTGTACTGACGATATTCCATTTACCCCTCCAGATTCACTCCCCACCCTTCTCAACCTCCAGGCCACTGGATGCTGGCCTGTATGATTACATCAATGGGCCTACTTTTTGCCTTGCTTTCAATTGGGTTTGGTCAATGGGAAGCACTAGAAGGAGATTTAAGGAAGGAAGGAAAGTGAGGATTTTATCATCCCAGCTCCTCCTTGGGGTGTCTCCATGGTCTGGTTTAATTCCTTGGTTAAAGGTCATAGCTCCTAACAGGCAACTTTTTTGATACAGGTTCTCTCTCTCTCTCTCTCTCTCTCTCTCTCTTTCTGCCCTTCTCCCCCTCTCTCTCCTTTCTCCTATCTCAGTTAGGTCAATAGATGATAATGGTGTGCTGTAAGTAGCCCATGGGTAGCACTATCCCTTATGTAGAGAAACCATGAGGGCTGCCCACACTTCGTATGTAAGCCTTTTATTAGCCCTCCTCAAATTATCCAATAAGAGTCTGTCATTTGTCTCCTGCTACGGCCCAGTTGGATATAATTTCCTTGAAATAATAGTTTATATAGATACTACTTACACGCTTCGTATTCAGCCATCAACTCACACAACTTAGCTTTTGTCCCACCATCCCTACACTAAACCTATTTTGTTTCTGTCTGGTCAACTATTACTGGTTTCTACATAGACAAATCCAATGATCATTCTTTGGTCCATATCTTACTGGACATTTTTTCTTCACTTTATACTGCTTACCACTCCATTCTTTTAGTAAATTAACTTCCTTAGATTTAGACCCATGATACTCTCTTTGCTCTCCTTTCATGTCTCATTCATGGGTTCCTCCTACTATTATCCCTTCAAACACTGGTGTTCAGTTCTTGGCCCAATGCCCTTTTAACATTATATGCTTTTCCTATGTTAATCCCTCCACTCTCAAGACATCAAGCATACCCAACATGGTCCAAATCCAGCTATTCACATGTTAGACACAAATATCTATACATTCCGATGATACTTCAAGTGCAGCATGGCCAATACTATAATCTTTGTCCTTACACTAAATGCCTCAGAACTGCTCCTTCTTCTATTTTCCTCTAGTCTGATGGCTCCACTTATTCAGTCAGAAGTCTGACTCATCCTCGACTCCTCTCTCTTCCCCACTGCCCACCATAACATCTTCCAGTCACAATTCATTGAAAATTACTGTTCATGCTTCCACCAGAGAGAAATTCTGAAGTGAAAAATCTGACCATGCCACTCCAATGTTTAGAACCCTTGAATGGCTGTAGTTTGAGCTCTTTCAAATCAAACAAGTGCTTTCTTCCTGTCCTGACCCTTACTTATACCCTCAGTCTCGGCAGCTAGAATTATCATGCCTTCTGCTTTACGTGTTATTAATACCAAACTGCTTATCATTTCTAGTTCAAGTCATAAAATTTTATGCCTCCATGCCTTTTGAAATCTGTCACTCTTACCAAACTGCTCTTGACCGTGTTGTTCAATTGTGTCCTTAGTGTTTTAGCCTAAGCACAGTTATTTTCCAAGAAACTCCTCCTCTGCTGGCATTATGCCCTTCCCACTGTCCTCCTGCTGCTAAGTGTCTACAGTTGGGCTCCCAGAACACCATAAAATATCTCAGAGAATTTAAAATAGTATACTGAAATTATCTGTTAGCATCTCTCTCTACCTCATTAAACGTGAAATGCTCTAAGGCAGGGAACATGACTTGGTCATCTTTTAACACTGAATAGCACAGTTACCTAAATTAAAGCAAATATTTAACATAAATTTTTGTAAACTAAGAGTAATTATTAGTAATAGCAAGCTTCTTGTTACTCCTTAACATCAATGTCACTACTTAGAAAATGAATATTGAAACATTTTGGATATCCATGAAAAACCTAGTATTCTGATATATTATAGGAAAGTTTTTCTAAGCCATAAATTGATATATTGTATACAGCAGCCATACACCAGTGTAAGGTCCTACACTATGTATTCACTCGAAATTAAGGCAAGTGCAGACAAGTCCTTGGAGCACACCAGGCTGGATTTATATGGCTCAAGACCAAGGAAGATATCATGTCAACATGTGTGAAAGCTGATAGCCAATCACTATACCTGTGACCCTATTAGAGATCTTGCTGGAAACATAGCTTAATGATATTCAGTTTGGAAAGTGGGAGAAGGATTTTGTAGCACAAGGACTTGTAGGGTCAACGGGGAGAATTGATATAATCAATTTTGGTGACATAAAGAGGTGACAAGAATGATGGAGCTGCATCTGTAGTTAGGAAGTGACTTGGGTAGGCTCAGGAATGATAGTGATCCCAGTTACAGGGCAGAGCAAGCAGTGGAGAACAGTGAGGCAAGACTACTTAGGACCATGTGAGCTACCCTAGGGACCCCTTGAACTGAAGAGAGGGATCTGATGTCTGATGTTCCTCAATTGCAGGGATACTGTTTTCCTCTTGCATCACCCAAGGAAACACAGGCTTGTTTCCTTGCAAGCAGTGTTGCTACTGTGATCATCTGATCATAATAATAATTTTAAGAACAAAAATAATCATAGCTACTAATTAGCAATTATAATAGTCACTATGGTATTATATATGTAATGTATATATGCATACGTGTATAAGTATATATATATACATATATTTAAATTATCCAGTAATTGAAATATATATCTGTATATACTTTTGAAATATATGTATATAGTAATTGAATACATATATGTACATATATAAGTTTTAACCTCTAGTATCTCAGAATGTGACTTCATGTGGAAATAGTCTTTACTATTTATATTACCTTTACTTGAGGTAATCAAGTTAAAATGAGGTCATTAGGATGAACCATAAACCAACATGACTGGTGTTCTCATAAAAAGGGGAAATTCAGAGACAGATATGCACAGTGGAAAGATGTGAAGACTCACAGGAAGAAGACAGCCATGTGACTGAAGTGATATATCTACAAGCCAAGGAATGCCAAGGATTCAACAGAAGGTAGAAAGGCAAGGAAGGATTCTCCCCTAGAGCCGTCAGAGAGAGTATGGCCCTGCCTTCACCTTGATTTCAGACTTTGGGTCTCCAGAACCGTGAGACAATAAATTTCTGCTTTAAGCCACCCAGTTTTTGGTGCTTTGTTAAAGCAGCCCTAACAAGCTAATGCAGCCCCCAATGCTTGGGTTGGTGCAATAGCCTCCTCACTGGTCTCTCATTCTGCATTTTTACAGCTTCCCCTCCCCCAACCCATAATCTATACTCAGTGTATAAGATGGAAGCAAGAGCAAATCTTTTAAAACATACAGCATGTCATACTAGTCTTCTACTCAAAATTCTCCCATGGCTTCCCATCTTATTCAGAGTAGAAACCAAAGTTCTTACAGTGGACTCCAAGACTCTGTACCTTTTGATCTTATCTCCCATTATCCTCTCTTTTGTTCACCACAGTCCAGCCTCACTGGCCTGCTTTCTGTCCCTCAGACATGCTAAGAAAACTCCTGTTTCAGACCTTTGCACTTGCTGTTTCCTCTGCTTATACCCCCTGGATATCCATAAGCCTCTCTCTATCTTGCCTCAAGAGTCATTTTTCATGAGGCCTAATTACCCTGTACAATTGCAACCCTATGAAAATGCACTAATCCCTTTCCCTGCTTCATTTTCCTCCACATTAATCATCACCGTCTAATACACTATACATTTCGTTTATTGTATTTGTTGTTTTTCCAACATGAATTTAATCTCAACAAAGATTTGATGTTTGTTTGTTTGTTTTGTTCAATGATGTACACCGAGTGCCTAGAACATGCAGAATCTGGCACAATGTATAAGGTGTATCTACTGAGTGAATAAATAGATTATCTCTAGTTCCTTAGAGGTAGCACAAAGTAGAATGAATACTGACTGCCACTGGAGTTAGAATTCCTGGGTTCTATACCCCATGGAATCACTTACCGAGGATAAGTGTAAGTAGTGTCTGAGTCTGTTTATTCATCTGTGAAAATGAGAATAAAATCCACTCTATCTACTTCACACTGTTGTTCTGAGGATCAACTTAGATGATACATATAAAAGTACATATGTAATCCATACAGTGTTATATAAATATGAGCTATTATTAAAATACTCAGTGTTATAGAATGAAAGTGATGCTCTATGTTAAGAGACAAGTAATAAGAGATGGCATTCTTTTTTTTTTTTTTTTTTTTTTTTTTGGGTATGCGGGCCTCCCTCTGCTGTAGCCTCTCCCGTTGCGGAGCACAGGCTCCGGACGCGCAGGCCCAGCGGCCATGGCTCACGGGCCCAGCCGCTCCGCGGCATGTGGGATCTTCCCAGACCGGGGCGCGAACCCGGTTCCCCTGCATCGGCAGGCGGACGCGCAACCACTGCGCCACCAGGGAAGCCCAAGAGATGGCATTCTTAATTGTTGAGAAGTCAGGCTTCCTGAAAATATGTTCTAAAAAAGAAAAAGTAAAAGAAATCCCTGCCAAGCATGACTTAAAAATTTTTTTAAGTGGGAGCTGGGAAATGCAATATTCATTATTAACAGCTATTACTTGCTAAGAGTTACTGAACATACTTGGGTATATAGCAAAATATTTAAGAACCCAGGACATTTATGCTTTCCTGAGGCCACAAAGAACTCAATGTGAGTGAATGAGACTCAGAATTATTGCCTGAAAGTGTTATCACTTCATAAAAAAGGAAAGAGAAAATATTTTAAAATATCATACTATGGTTCCTTCAATTTACCTTGCCCACTATCATTTACATATGCTAATATACTCCTGCCAAGTAAGTATTCCATGGATAACGTATAGTTTGCGTTCATCTCCCTATCAAATCCTACAATCATACTTAGGACATCTGGTATCAACTTAAAATTCATCCTACAGTTAAACAGAAAGCATTTCCTAAGTATCTGTTGAGGGCCAGGCACTGTGCCTGATAGAGGGAACAATGATGAATAAAATATGGTCTCTCTCTCTTACAGGAGTTTGCAATCTACTTAGGACTATACAGCCATCAATACAAATCAAACTATAAAAGGCCGTTAATAGAAGGAATTCTCACACACACACACAAAGTGCATTATGGAAGAGGGAAACTGACTGAGGGATTCTAGAAGCGTTTTTAGAGATGGCAAAATTTTAGGTGTGTCTTAAAGTACTTGAAAGGAAGAGAAGTAGGGAGGCTGTAGGGCATGCCAGGCAGTGGGGGTAACTTGACCGGGAGCAGTACAAACTCCAAGAAGAATTTAGAGAGACTTGTGATAACTTTATCTGTAAGTAGGTTTTAAGGGCAATATAGATATTTAGGGGTCATCCTTAATCTGTGGAAATCAATAATGTCAATGGTAAACTTTCTCTCCAGTACAAATTATAGTATGGTGACAGAGTCAAAGACAGTGGTGTATGGCATGTCTTGTTAACTAAATTGTAAGAAGTGTTCAATCTCTTGTGAGGTCACATGCTTTTTTGGGAAGCTAATAAAACATAAAACCTCCCTCAAGAATACACATTGCGGGTCTTCCCTGGTGGTGCAGTGGTAAAGAATCTGCCTTCCAATGCAGAGGACACGGGTTCAATCCTTGGTTGGTGAACTAAAGATCCCACATGCCACGGGGCAACTAAGCCCGCATGCCACAAATGAGAGAGCCAGCATGCTGCAAACTACAGAGCCCATGTGCCTTGAGGCCCATGAGCCACAACTAGAGAAAGAAAACCCACATGCCACAACTAGAGAGAAGCCCGCAAGCCACAATGAAAGATCCCGCATACCTCAACAAAGAGAACCCATGTGCCGCAACTAAGACCCAACGCAACCAAAAATAAATAAATAAATATTTTTAAAAAAGAATACACGTTGCCCAAGACAAGAAACATTTAAAATCCTATTTCAGAAATTTAATAGATTTCTTTGAGGCTTGTTGGACCAAGACTTAGAACCTCTAGTTCAAATGACAAAGGCTTTTTGTGTGAGGTTTGTGTCAGGGTATTTAAGAGTTCTTAGAGGGGAAGTTTTGAGGGTAGTGCTAAAGTAATACTAGCATCATTTGAAAAACAAGAAATTATATATCAGTGTGTTGGAGGATGTCTAAGATGTTGTCTACTAAATATCAACATTTACCACCTTAACAGAGAAAACTTTTGATAGGCAGTTCTGTGACCCATTGAAACTATAAATCCCAAAGGACTGCCAGCTTCAATCATGGCACCATCATGCAGATTGAAATACTTCTGTGAGAAGGTTCTGCACAAACATTATAAGCAGACAAAGATTTATGTTCCTATAGACCCAGGGCACGGGATTTGAGTGTTACTCTTTGTGATATAAACCTGCAGGGAGTTTGAAGAATTGAAGGGAAAGTTTGCTGTGTAGCTCAAGGATTGCCAGTAGAACACTGTCTTTGATTTACAACAGTATTTTAATGGTATTTTATCGATAGGCCATAAACATAAAACATAATCAAATGTAAACCTTTCAGCAAAGTAAGGTAGTGTTTTTGGTGGGGTGGGATGGGAATGTTTTAACATCTGAATCAGTACTGCTAAGAATCTTTTCTCTTGACAAACAGACCATAAATAGCTAAGCTGCTTTTCATTCCTAGAAATTACACATTTAAACAAGTCAGGTCTGGTTAAACTGATAGGAGAAGAAAGAAAGTCAAATAGGAGTCTGTAATAGAATCATTACATGGACTAAGATATCAATGTCTGTCTTTCAAACAACAATGTGGCCACAATATACAGAAGGTATGTATATAGGCATTTGTGAGGATACGTTTGACTATAGATGGACACACCTTTTGTTATTATTACTCCCCTCCCATCCATCCATTGTTCAACCTTGGGTGTGTGTGTGCGTGTGTGTGTGTGTGTGTGTGTGTGTATTTGTCTTATCTGATCTTATAAACTCAATAATAATGATGACCATCATATCTCTTGCCTAGGTGGTCAGACAGAGGTGGCCATGTTCCAGCCACTTTTTTTTTTTTTTTTTTTTTTGCGGTACGCGGGCCTCTCATTGTTGTGGCCTCTCCCTTTGCGGAGCACAGGCTCCGGACGCGCAGGCTCAGCGGCCATGGCTCACGGGCCCAGCCGCTCCGCGCCATGTGGGATCCTCCTGGACCGGGGCACGAACCTGCGTCCCCTGCATCGGCAAGCGGACTCTCAACCACTGCGCCACCAGGGAAGCCCCCAGCTACTTTTTAATCTATTGCTCTCCTCTTGCTCACCAGCCCCCTACCCCATTTTGTTCCCCTGCTGATTTTCTAACATTACACTTAAACTTGCCCCTTGCATTCATCCCATTCTGAAAAAGCCTTCCTATTCTGTGAAGCTAGTTCAAAGAATGTGACATGTAAGAGATGTAACTCTAAAAGGAAAACATCCCTATGCTTTAATCTCATTCTGATTTCCTTCCTTTATTTTTATTAAGCTCACCTTGCTATTCATATATTTTGACAAGCTAAGCATAAAATAAAAGATATTTAATATGGTGGTAGAAATTAAGTTTAGTCAACTCTGTGTTACACAGCTGATTGTTTAGTGTCAAGAAATCACTTTTGGATAATCCTTAGTAAGAATGAAATTAATATCCACTAACATATAAAGCCTTCCCCTGTCTCTTTAGAGCAATACAGACTGATAAACTCTATGCAGCAATTTAAAACAAAGAACTCATGGGAAACCTTTAATAGTTTCATTTCTGGCTTCTATTACTTATTTAACTAAACTTAATCTGGTAATTTCCAGACCTATCTTATTTTTAAGTAGAAGTCACTTAAACATATGCCTTGATTTCACTGAGTATGAAAAAAAGGAAAATGCTTATAAATGTAAAAGACATCCTTCTCACATTTTTAAGGGCAAGCATTATAATCTTAAACTCTATAGATCACTATGTGAAGAAGGCTCATAATGGAATTTTCCCAGCAAAATAAGTGTATTTACAGACGAAGTGGCTTGTACCTTATTCCTCTAGAACTTTTCTGAGGTACTTAACGCTTCAGATATAGGGGGAAAAAGACTATATTATATTTTCAGATGAGAGGATGATTGACGCAAGGACCTGCCCTGTCCATAGGCTAGATTAGGAGCGGAGAAAAGCATTCAGGGGAAAGCTCATGATACTGCAGATAGAGTGACCTTCTAACTGTACTACAGGCTGCCTATAGATAGTGAGCTACTAGCATACCATGGCTCATTCTTTTAATGAACCGAACATGCCAAACCAACTTTCAGTTAAGATTGATTGAGTCATCCAGATTTTAGATTGTAAAAGTTTTTGCATCTCTTCTGATATCTTGTAGGACCTCTGAGTCCCCTCTCCCCACCCAGTGATAATATAAGGCATGGAGAGAAGAATCCATCCACATAAGCGATATTTGCAGCTTACTTTGAATGACTTTTTTAAATGTATTGCTAGAGAGAGAAGAAGAGAATATGAGAAAGAAACTTTTGGCTAATAGAAGTTGATATTATTCTCTAAAAATTTCACTATCTATCTAATCCTTCTTCCCTGGTGATACACAGTAATATAGTTTTGCTTTTTGCTTTCATTTTAAAATAGCCTCTACATTTCTGTTCTAATACGTACCTATACAAAAAAAAAAGATAGAATTAGTGGTTTAAATGAAAAGCTCTGTAAATTGTTAGTTCTATAGAAATCGTCTGTGATTTTTCTGTAGCTAAAGACAGTTTAGTATAAGAAAACACCACCAGCCTCCAAGTGAGATCCAGGGCCTTAAATTCCATCTCTGCTGCTTATCAGTGTTACAACCTTTGGGATCCACTTAGTCTTAACCTCTGCAGATCTCAGTTTTCTGGATTATACAATGGAACGGTAATAACTTCCTCAAAGGCCTAGTAGGATTAAATGAAATAACATCTGGAAACCAGTGGCATGAAGAGCATACAATATATTTAGAAACTTTAGTTTAGCTAATGTCATAAGTAGCAAAAGAATACATCGTACCCTATAATACATGGTTCAACTTATTTTAGGTTCTTGAAAGATCTTCATTTCTTGTAGGTTTTATTATCAGATTTTAATTAAAGTAAGTTAACATAATTATATTTTAATAAGTAAAAATCCTTAATAAAGTGAATAAAATAATTCAATTAAATTTTCATAAATTCCAAAAGCAGAAACTCTTAAAGATTTTATAGACTGAGTCTATGTCCAAGAGGGGAGACACTCTTGCACAGCAAACACCTAATTTTATAGATGAGTCGGAAGGGCAAGAAATTTTTAAAAGATTAAGGAAAAAATAACTACATTCTTCTCCCTTAGCTATCCAAGAAAGTTGACTTTAGATACTCATTTTAGTGAATTAGAAGATCTAGTCTGGTTTCCACAAGACAACCAATCAGATTACAAACACCTGAAGCTCAAAAGTGGTGTTTCTCAAAGTGTTTTCCAAGAAGCATCCAAATTATAACTATTTAGGATAGAGTCTTGGGTCCTACTTCAGACCAGCCAAATCAAAATCTTTGAGGGCAGACCCCAAGGAATCTAAATTTTAACCAATATCCCCCAAGTGATTCTTGTGCATGGTTTTAAAATCACTGACCTAAAAGAGTGGTTTTTCAACTCTGGCTTCACATTATAATCACTCAGGGAACATAAAAAATAAAATTAAAAGAAAAATATATCTATGCCTTGTTCCAAACCAATTTAAATTGGAATCTCTAGGGGTGAGGCCCAGCATCACACTTTTTTTTCAAAGCTCCCAGAATGACAGTGATTCTCGAGTGCAGCCTGGGTGGAAAACCACTGCATTAAAATATTCCAATATACCCTGCTTCCTCTGTCAAAGCAATGGTCAGAAATCTGTATCAAAACATAAACTTTCCTTTATATGCAAACCTCCAGCTGGGCCTCACTGCTGAGGCTAGGATGGTCCTTTATCACTCAAATTCACTATCTTGCCTATATTTACAGAGAAGTAAATTTGGGGATTTTTTTCCACTGGACTCCACCCCCAACCTGGTTAATTAAATTAACCAGTTCAATTTCCAGAATAAAACTGATCCTCAAAAGACGTTTTTTATACCATTATTATTTTTCATTCCCTTGCAACATTTGTCACACGGTAGTCATTCAACACATATTTGTTGATTGGATGTGGATCTCTGTTTTAGTCTGTTTGGGCTGTGGTAACAAAAATACCATAAACCGAATGGCTCATGTAATTCTCACAGTTCTGGGGGCTGAGGAGTCCGAGATTGAGGTGCTGGTAGATTCTGTGTCTAGTAAGGATCTGTTTTCTGTTTCATAGACAGTGCCTTCTCTCTGGCCTTCCCCTGGTGGAATAGGGTGAGGGAGTTTCTCAGGCCTCTTTTATAAGTGAACTAATCGCATTCATGAGGGCTCTCCCCTTATGAACTAATTATGTCCCAAAGGTCCCACCTTGGGGATTAGGATTTCAACGTATGAGTCTGGGGTTGGGGGGACACAAACATTCAATCTATAACAGTCTCTATGTCTTTAAAAGAGTAGAACTTACAAACTTGCTGAGAGTTTTATTTTTCTAAATCTACATAAGTAAAATAATCTGTTTACCACATCATGCAAAAATAGACTAATTTTCACCAAATTTGTAGGGCATATTTAAGATGTATACACACTATGTGGTATACCTGCACTTCACCTGCTGGGGAGCATGATGAGGAGTTAAGCAGTCATCTTCCCGCGTAGCTAAAATGCAATGCAAAGCCCTTGTGATTTCTACCCAGGAAGAGTAGGATATATATAGGATATCTGTATTAGGACCCTGTAATCAACAAAAACAGAGTGGTTCAAATGTGAGGTCAAAATCAGAAGTCAAAAGGGCAGAAACATTGAATGGCAGGGCTCAATTTGCAAGGAAATTGCTTCCTCACATGTACGAAACATGGCTTCAGGGTGAGCAATTATGGGCATTTATTCATTTTAACAATGGCTAATGTTTCTCCTCAGCACAGGTGTAAAAGTCACTAGAAATTTGCTGCATGACAAGGGTTTTTAAAAAGAAAGCTCTCTTATCAGGGAAGAGAAAGCGGATTGCAGAGTGCCCATGCTTAGTTAGGAGCTGTTAATGCAGTCTTTATCCGAGAGCCAAGAACAGCCTCAGCCTGGTTTGGAATGGCTAGTTAACACAAGAAATAAAAAAATCAAGTCTTTAAACTGCTATCCAAAGCTTTGCCTCTATATTAATTTATCCCATATCAGCTTTGAATTCTTCTGATCTCAGGGAACTAAAGAGAAAAGTAAAAATAAAGGGTTTCATTAGTAAAAACAATCCTGCTACATTAAATATTAACTTAACATTTGTATAACTATTGATTTTTTAAAAACCTTTTTGCTATACCTCACTTAACTTCTTCCAATAATTCCTTGGGCTCTGTAGAACATATTCAAATAAGGGAAACATTAGTAAACTTTCTGAAGATGGGTTTTGGTTCAAGGACTGTTACTTTACGATTTAATATTGAGAGATCTTGACAAGTTACGTTGCTTTTGTAGGTCTTGGTTTTCTCATTTATTAAATGGATATATGAACCCTGAAGGATACGTAAGATATTGCATTTTAAATAGATTTCTAAACTGTAAGATCTACAGAAGTGTCAGATATTATAACTATTCCAATTTTAAAGATGACCAAATTGAGGCACACGAGGTTAAGGTGGTCACCTAAGATAGGAAGTAAGTAAGAAATGTTACCATGGTTTAAATATAGATTCTCTCATTCTTAGCCTATGAATTTTTTCCATATTACCACAAAGTCTCAGAATATGGCCAAATGGACTTTCTGACATCAGATCAAGTAAAAAAAAGTATATAGATAGATCTATATCTATATCTATATATTTATATCTATCTATCTAAATCTATATATAGATATAAAGGAAGACAGAGAGAATCAGAAACTTTGAAAAAAATCCAGTAAAATATCATAGCTTTCAGAATGCCCAATCCAAAATCTGTTTTGGAATCTGAAAGACTCTTAGGTGTAATGAATGGAAAAGTAAGGAAATTGGGATAAGTAACCAGGGAGAGTGTAAAGTACATGTCCTTCCAAGGATATATCAACAGACTTACACAAGTTAGTCTTCACCTCTACCTTTTGTTTTGACCTGGAGTTTAGCAGAGGGAGTTCTTTAACACTTGCCTCCCTGTAAGACACTGATATTACACAAGTTGACAACAAGAGTGAAGGTCAAATCTCCAGACTTTTAATGCACAAAAGTTATCTTGTATGGCAAATCAATTCAGTAGCTGGTTACTCAAGTTTGTCTATGTAGATCACAAGCTCATAAGGTGGAAAGTCTCCAAGAGTCACTCATCCCCCCCATCTTAAGGCCTGTGTTGTCGCAGACAGAACAGCAGTCATGCCACTTGTAAAAAAATAACACGCTGTCCTCACACTACAAGTGGTTGTCAGAAAAGGCAACTTTAACCTCAAATCAATGATGAGTCTGACTTTCCATCAAAAGCAATATTTCCTCAGAATACTTAACATTGTATGGCATGTTCAAAAGCACCAAGTTGATCAACTCTCTAAACAAGTATAATTTAAAATATCTATATGATATATGGTTTACAACTTTCACAGAACCAATCACATATATTTTATCCATTTTTGTTTAAATAATCATTGGAAGAGGGACTTTGGTTAGAGGCCAGGGGCCAGAGAGACTTTCAAGATAAGGGCTGCAGGGGGCTGAGGATTGGTGAGGGGGTAGGTATTCATCACAGAGGCCCATAACAATACAGACAGACTGCATATTAGTTGGTGCCCTGCTTCCCACATGGAGCATATGTCGTAGTATGGGTGTAAGTGCCAGAAATCTCTGGGTAGGAAATGCTTCACACTTGGAACTGTCAATAATTCCCTTACAAAGCAGCCATCTCCCTGGTTACCCTTATTGTCAGAAGAGTCTTCACTCAGTCTAAAGAACTTCACCTTCCATGTCTCTTTTCAGTGGAGACCAAGGGATCACAAAAGCTGGTCACAACCCTCTGCATACCTTAAGGTTAGGCAGCTGCCACTTTAACAATGGCTTTCCAACCATGCTGTGCATGTGAATCACCTGGAGTGAATCCTTACACCCCACCCCCGTACCTGGTAACTATGGCTCAGTATCTAAAGTGGGGCTCAGAAATCTGCAACCTGAATATGTACCCCAACGGATTCTCATGCAGGTAATCCATGATCCTCACTTTTCCCTATGGTCTGATCTAAGTCACCCCTAAAAATGTTCATGGTCCCATGGCATCTCCTTCAGGTTGCCTGCAATCCTTCAGGTCATAATCACTTCTCCTGGAATTCCTATTTATGTTAGAGATTGGGGTAATCATTTAAAGTGTAAATATACATAAGTGATATGTCACATATGTATTATACTTTAAAAGAAATGTGTGTTATGTACATATATAGTATATTTATGTATATATTAAAGTATTTATTATAAATGCATATAAATGTTGTACATGTTATAAATGTTATATAGTTTGTGCATTTATCTTATACTCGTATGTTATAAATCATTAAGTACTGTGATTCCATTTGTACTCATTAGGGGAGAATAGTTACTCTCCCCTTATTAGGTATCCAAATGGAAGGACTTCTATAAGCCTAATAGTCCTAATACTTTCCTCTCTTTCACTTCCTTCTCCCCAGAAAAGGAATGACCTCTCTGGTTGGTGAGGTCAGCAGAAGTGTAGCCATTTCCTCTCCCCTTTAGAAACTGTCCTTCCTGCAGAGATGAAGCATTTAGGCTTATTTACTGCGGAATGAATTTATCAGGGCAGGCTCTTCCCTCGTAGGGGAGAGCTGTGGTTACCCAGCCAGATCAGTGCCTGTATGGTAAATCTTTCTGTTTTAGGGCTAAAGTACTAGAAAGCCCACTTGATAAAGCTTTCAAGCTATATCCTCCAATCAGCTTTATCAGTAATAATAGGGATATTTTAATCTCTCAATTGGTTGTAAATATGAGATAGACATAGGGGTTTTATATCTTAGACCCCTCAAACCTCGACAACACCCCAAAAGATAGATGTCATGGTCAACAGAAGAGTGGGTATTTCTAAGCTCCAAAAGCTACATGGAGAATAAAGCTTGGGGAGTGGGGGTAGAGGCAAAACCTGAAGTTCTAGAAGGTGGGAGGGAGGTATGAATCCAACAAGGGGAAAATTTACATTACAATTTTCTTCACAATCTGGCTCTGCTAAAGATTTTTATAGCATTAGCTTCTCTTCAACAGATTTTAAAAAATCTAACCTCTTTAACCTTTTCTTAGAGATATTATTAATGTTAGGGGAATGTAAATGCATGTAATGATAACTATATTCAATCCTCTTGCAAATAGGAGGAGCTCCAATATTGATTCACTCACTTGCCAATTATTTGAACATTACAGTATAAAATGCTACTGTAGATGCTATGATTACCCTATTCACAATCTTTGACCTCAAGTAGTTTACAATTTTGTGAGAAAAATGGTCTAAATATAAGAAGTATAATAAAAGGTACAAGTAATAAACTCAAGGAGTTACTGCTTTAAGTTACCAAAGCTTTGATGCAAAAGCAGCTCACGCACAGATGACACAGATGCCATCCAGGGTGCAGGTAAGGGTCACTTCCACTGCTTGGCCTGGATCCTGGAGAAAGAATTTCACTGAGCTGTATTTTGACTGGGTACTTTCTCTAATTCTCTAATTCATGAGTTTCTCTTTTTAAATGACAGTTCTCTCTTTCTGCATTTCTTTAAATTAATAACCCTGTGGAATATTTTTCATTAAAAATGAATTTTACCTTTACTATGAAATGTCAAACATGAATAAAATGAGCAACTTTTTCTTGCAGGGAATATTATAAAAAAGAAAGATATTAGTTCACCTTTCTTTGACAAATTTGACTAATGGAATGAGCTTATTGAAGTAATAGATCTCTTCCCATACCAGTTGCCTCTCTATTATGTTTTCTCACAAGCAGATGAATGGATACAAATAATTTTTTAAAAAAATTCAGTCCTTCAAAGATGTCAGAATGTTAAGGGCAGGTGAAGTTAAAATTTTTATGAAAGGAAAATGTAGTTGCCTTTTACTTCTAAAAGTGCAATTCAAATTTAGCTTGAGGTTCTAAATAAGAGGAAACCTGCTACATAAAAAAATAAATAAAATAAAATTCAAAAATTCAAAAATAAAAAGAGTAAACTTAACTCTTCTTGGCTTACAAAACTACCTGGTTAATACTAAGCACAGATTGGAAAAGCTCTTTTCCATGTTTCCCAATGCTCCCCTGAGTGTCTCCCACTAAGATAAACCCATTTATGTAATAACTGTTTCTATATCCACAGGGGCATAGTTAATAGGACAGTATTTCAATAGATAGAAGAGTGCTCAGACAGTCAAACTTGATAGATAAAATTCAGGATGAGTTTAGAACATTTAGTTAAAGTACACATTTTATGTCAAGTTAAATTTGCTAATGCTCGGGGACCTAATGAAACTTAAAAGCTTTTGCAAAGCAAAGGAAACTACAAACAAGACTAAAAGACAACCCTCACAATGGAGAAAATATTTGCAAATGAATCAATGGACAAAGGATTAATCTCCAAAATATATAAACAGCTCATGCAGCTCAATATTAAAAAAACAAACAACCCAATCAAAAAATGGGCAGAAGACCTAAATAGACATTTCTCCAAAGAAGACATACAGATGACCAAGAAGCACATGAAAAGCTGCTCAACAACACTAATTATTAGAGAAAT
>NC_041224.1:144179257-144219905 GCF_002837175.3 Physeter macrocephalus
CACTAATATGTATAAAATAGATAACTAATAAGAACCTGCTGTATAAAAAATAAATAAAATGAAATTCAAAAAAAAATTTGCTAATGCTCATCTTCACACACAGAGCAAAACAGCATGGAAGTGTGTTCATTAACTTCGATTAGAGAAATGCAATGCATGGGTTAAAAGGGCCAAAAACTGGACTTGACATCACAACCCCTGCCTGTTCTCTTAATATGTATCATTAGCCAAATCATTTCATCAAATGTTAGGGACCACAACTGAGATTTTACCCCTAATAGAAGTTATATATGTTGAACCTGTGAAATTTAGAAAAAGGCAGAGGTAAATATCGTTTAGTGTTAACAGAAGAAAGTAGGCATTTCTTTTGGGAAAAGTCAACATTATTCTGGGCAAGCATAAAAGCATTTATTTCCACAATTCTCAGCATATTCCATTGCTGCTTAAGAAATTCCTCACCAGTACATATTATATTTGGCTTTTAAGAGGGGGCTTCTGCTTTCTAAAGAGATCAGACCTGGGTGCCTTGCTAACATTGCTCTTAATTTCATATTACCAGTGACTGACAGACTCCAGTAATACTGAGATTAAAGGTTGACCTTCTCTTCCCATTAGAATTTTGAGAGGGTCTTGGGCACCAGTCTGGCACTGCCACTTATGAAACGCATCCTGTCAACATCTCCATCACCACCATTATCCCCATCAGCACACTAATCTTCACTAAGGCCTCACGTGGGATGGTCTCTATGCATTTAACACTCACAACTACTCTATGAGGAGGGTACTAGACCCTAAGCCCCATAAGAACAGGAACCTATCTGTTTTATTCACTCCAAATAGTCTGGATTTAGAAAAGTATCTGGCACTTAAGAGGTACTCCATGCATATTTACTGACTATTATATCATTTTACAGATGTATAAACTGAGACATAGTAAGTAAACTCATGTGCCCAAGATCATACTCTTGAACCAGAAGCTGGCTCTCTAGTTCTTACAAAGACAGATCTTGGAACATTCCCTAGGAAAGAGTATAGATGCTCTTTGACTAGGGGTATAAACAAAATTGCTTTTATTTCTGAATTGGGTGGAAGCTGTGGTCCACTTTTCCTGCCTGTAGTTGTTTAAGAGAGAAGGAGCCATGTGTTTTGGACATGTTTTCCCCTTTTCTCCTTTCATCAAAACAACAACTAAAGATTCATTCTAAATTCAATACCTACTGCTGGCAAAGAGAGAATTCAGGTACCCCTTGGAGAGTCCCAAATATTACCGTTTCCCCTTACTATTTTTGGACAGGTTTTAACTAGTTAAAATGTATCTGCTCATAGTAATCCAATGGCAAGTCCACATTTTTTATCTTTAATTTCCCAAGGAATGTTTTTAATTCCTCAAAAATGTAATCTTTGCAAATTCTTCTTAAAGATACATTCAAAATGATCCCAGTCGTTATCAGAATTTAAAAAAATAATAAATTGGATACCTCTTTTCCTGCTACTTTACTCTCAGTACTTATTCCCCCATGGGTATCGGGTTCTGCGGCCAGAAAGGGAAGCATCACACATTGCTTTAAAGTAATGAACTCTGCAGTATCAGTACTCAGTCATTCCATCAACAAACATCTCTGAAGTGCTGGAGCACAAAGAATAGTCGGATGTATGGGATAATAAACATTTCTCTGTTTGTAAGAGCTTAACAGTCAATGTATGGGGACAGGACATCTGTTCAATACGTATAACCCTACAAAGCAACACGCAGTAAATACTGAATAAATGACACAGTGGTGGGTGGTACAGCAGTACAGAGTAGGGAGAGAACACGTGGAGCTGGAGCAAGTGGGGAGGCGAATGGGGGAGGGGCAAAGCGGATCCTTGAGGTGGGAGCTGAAGTCATAGGATAGGTGATTAGTTGCTTTTATAAAATAGCAATTCAGGTGGCACATATCTTTTTCCTCGTAATATATTCTTTTCCCAAGCTCTCCTCCATTTGTCTAAATCTCAATGATTTCACTGTTCCATATTTTAAAGATGTGATCTCAAATTTTAAGTTTTGAGAACAAAAGTCTTTTCAAATTCAATAAAGGAATACCTTTGCCCTTGTCTTGCATTTAAAATAACCACTTTTTTGCTGTATGAATTGCTATACTTTGCCTTTATTATATAAGGCTGGTCATTCCTTATTTTTCTCTTTTTGGCCGCACCGCATGCGGAACTTCCCTAACCAGGGATCGAACCCGTGCCCGCTTCAGTGGAAGCACAGAGTCTTAACCACTGGACCACCAGGGAAGTCCACCCTGGTCATTTATTTTAGCTGGACTTTATTTTGGTGAGGTATTAACTGCATTTCTGATATTCTTTAATCGAAATAAATCAACTGCATCTTTGACAAACTGGAACACATCTGAGTGTTGAACACTGTCTGAAATCTAGACTAGAATAGCATATTTAAATTGGGCATATTTTTTCAAAGAGGATTTGGACAAAATGAGAAAATGCCTGAATAATTTAAAGTTCTATGGCATCAATTATGAATTTATTTCTGGGATATGGATATTTGACCCTGGAATATACAGTGGTGCCTGTGCTTCCAGAAAGAGATTGATGTGTTTGTTTTATAAAGTTTGTTCAAAAGCTGGAAATCCAAATCTCGTGTATCCTGTTTGGTATAGTAAAGCCAGCTTACCCTCCAAGCATCAGATACACTTTCATATAATTGCATTTGTTACAAGTCTTTTCTGCTGACAGACTTGCCCTGATTGATTTTTTGAATTTTTAAAGTCATCTCTCTCCCTCTCTCTCTCTTTCTCTTTCTGCATTGTTTGAGCTTCATTACTGTTGTCAACCTCCACAGAATTTCTGGTTCATAATTAAAATACCCCTCTAAAAGGAGTGTGCCAAGTAGAATGACCTAGGAATGCAACAACAGAGATTTTTCAGCTTGGCAAAAACTACCAAATCCAAAGACGCAGACCTACTAGAGAACGGACTTGAGGACACGGGGAGGGGGAAGGGTAAGCTGGGACAAAGTGAGAGAGTGGCATGGACATATATACACTGCCAAATGTAAAATAGATAGCTAGTGGGAAGCAGCCACATAGCACAGGGAGATCAGCTTCGTGCTTTGTGACCACCTAGAGGGGTGGGATAGGGAGGGTGGGAGGGAGACGCAAGAGGGAGGAGATATGGGGATATATGTATATGTATAGCTGATTCACTTTGTTATACAGCAGAAACTAACACACCATTGTAAAGCAATTATACTCTAATAAAGATGTTAAAAACAAAACAAATCTTTCATTGTTTTCTCACCAGAGCAAAGGTCCACATTAAGCCCTTTTTTGCAAACACTTTGGAGAAGTCAGCTGCATTAGAATGTAGGGGATGAGGCCCTGTCAGGCAGTTTTCTTTGCCCCCCACCGCATACTCACTCCCAACAGCCTTCAGAAAAAGTCCTCCTAGTGTGTGATTTCAGTAACAAGCCACTCTGTGACTGCCAGGTGTGGAACGTTGTTATTAACAAGCCAGCAGTAAGCCTCCTTTTATGGAGTTGTAAATCCAGCAGGCTGGATCTGATCTTCCATGCTTGGTTTTTGCTGGCATAACAGACCCTTCCCAATGTGACAGCACACTCTACAGTGGCTAAGTAGGTCATCCTACATTCTGGTTTCTGAATTTCCAAGCATTAGGAAACACTAATTTCTCACTCAGGAGGGGGCACACATCTTCTTGTCACGGTAAACTCACTTTCAAAGGACCTGTGTTACATGTCACCCATTTAACATGCTAGAATTATGATGCCATCCACAACCATATCTCAACTAGTTGCTAAGGCAGCTGTTAAAAGAGGGAAGCAAATTCCTGGACAGGGTTCAATGCCCCGCATTACCTCTCTGTGCTGCCTTCAGGGAAAGCTGGCTACGTTTTACATGCAGAATTAGCAGTTACAGTTTTTACTCTGCAGTTTCCATTCCAGAGTGTGAGCTTCCTAAGGGAAAGTGCCTCTGCTGAACTTCTACTGATGACATCACTCTCTAGAGGATAAAACTGCAGACATAGAACAAACCCCAGTTAAATCAATGCCAACTCCTAAAAGTGTTGGGTGAATCAAGTATAACCTGATTCAGAAAGAAGAGGCAGAAAATGAAGGCCTTTCTCTGGGAGAAAATACTGCAGCTTCTCTGGGTCATCTGAGTGTCTCTGCCTATTAAGTAGAACAACTTGATTTGATTCCTTTGGGAAAAGATTAGTTGATTGGAATGTCAAAATCTGTGAAATGCACCTCCCAGCTGGGAAAAAAAATGGACATTCCAGGAAGGCAGATTCTATTTAGGTCATAACAGTCAACGATTACAAATTAAATCTAACCACAGAGCAGTCCTCCATTTTCGCATTTGTAAAATGTATATAATGCTTTAAAAGGCTTTTTATTTTATATAAACTGATACGTTTTATTACAATATTTATTTTACTTTATTGGCAATAATCTGAATTCTCTGAATTCACAATAAGCATCTTGAAACCCCTCTTCTGAATAACCAAATTCTTCTCAAAATATGTCCTGTTATAAAGTGTTACAAAGCTACTTCTCAAAATCAGCGTGGAAGGCTTTTGAACACATGTCTTTTGAGCTCTATATTTTCTCAGTTACCTCAGAGGACAGAAAAGGCTGAGTCAGTGGATCCCACTTAAAAAGTGAAGGGAAGAAATCCCTATAATAACAAACTATATGATCAAATTTAGGTGTTGTCTTGGGGACTGGCGAGGAAGGAACTCCCCCAAAAGAACTCTGCCTAAAAATTCATTAAAATACAGATCCATAAACAGATCCAAATTTGATATTTTACATATGACCACATCCATTCACTTCTTTTTCCAGAAGAGAGAAGGAAAAAGAGACAAAAGAAAATAACAAGTTAGGATAGGAAAAATTGCATGCATTCCAAATTTAAATCAATACCAAAAGGCATTAGGGAAGAAAATATGTACATTTCAGCCTTAATATTAATAGAAATCCTTGCTTCTTAATTCAAAAGGAAGATTTTCCTTTAAATGAAGATGGTGTGATATAGCACTGGGCTTTCAGTGGTCCCTCATCAAATATTAATTGTTGAGAATTCAGAAGTGGTAGACATATTGGAAATAAACAGTCTGGCATCCAGTTATGATACTCCTAGAAAGGCACTACTGTAAGGCAGAATTCAGCTCTAAAATAAAACAAAGGATTGTTTCAAGTGATTGTTGGCTACTTTGAGAATTCCCAAGAAAAATAATTTATAAAATGTCTACCTTCTTATGTTAGTTGAATATTCTTCGGTCTACTTCAGGCTTACTCATTTCCTTCTTGTTTACTACTAATATACATACCTTCTTGCAATCAGAATAAACTCTAGTGTTGGAAAAAGCTGTCCAACAGACAGTATAATCTACTGTCAAGTTATGTTGGTAAATTATTGAATCTAGCCCCCACTCTAAAGCTTAGGAAACTCTGTCCTTAACTAACTGCTTTGGAGGCATTATTGAAGAGTGAGAGATCTGTGAACCTATGTCCTGGTAACTAAATGTGGAAAAGTTTCTTTTCTATCTGGAAGCAGACCAACAGAGAGCTCTAAATAGAAGCAGTTTAAGGGCTCAAAAGACTGCATAATTAGGTCTCTGCTTTAGCTAAATACACATGACAAACTTCTGGAATTGCTGAAAGTCTGCTCCTTTTTACTACCATCAGTGAAATGAGAGCCGCTTGGAGTTGGGAAACTGAGGCTGGAGCCGCAGAGCAGCTATCAGCTCTGTGGCCAAGAGCAAGTCACCTTATCTCTCTTTGTTCACTTCCCTACAGTGTTGATTTGAAGCTCAAATGAGATCGTGCCTGTGGTGTGCGAACTACATCAGTTTAGAGGTGAAAGTTCTACAAACCATAATGTATACGCAGAGCTACTGCCAGCAGGGCCACAGTGAATCTGCAATCCTGATGCTCAGTTGAGGTCATGAGAGTTATAACAACACTCTGCTCAGATTCAAGTGTGGTATACAGATTCTTCAAAGGAAACTGAGAGAAAAAAGTTTGCTCTTCAAAGTTATTTAGAATGAGATGAAGGCAGTATCCTGGTAAATCTAGCCCCTGGCATCAGGCGATCTTAATTCACTCAACAGTGATAAAATTGCTGTACTATTCTGAAAGCACTAGCATTGTGCAGAATCTGCAGGCATAAATGGTTAGAAACTGCAGCTGGAAGTTAACTCTAATTGTGATTTAACACTAATTAGTAACGGTCATTTTCATAATCCTATTTTCATAAGGCTCTTTGCCAAAGTTGTCAAGGGTACCATTTGCTTCTCTGAATGACCGCGATTATTCTGTGCTGGGCAAAGTTGTCTGATTCACGTTTCATTCCTTCAATTAGCAGGCACTACAGGCACTCTTCTGGTCATTGGCAATAAAGAGATTACAGAAAATACCTACTTTATGAAGCTCATTGTTCTGTTGAAAAAACAAAAATGTAAATAGGAAACCAAAGTATCGCAATCAATGCTGTGAGAGAAGTAAGTGTAGATACTATAGAATACTTGAGTTTTATGGAGATCATATATCTTTTGTTCCAACTGTGGACAATGTTTTTACTAGTGTCTTTTTCATGGGATAAAAAACATGGATTTGTGGAATGAATGTGCTTCCATATTTTGTTTAGCTGATATGGAGTGGGGGGTGGGGAAGAAGGTAGTGAAGTTGGAACTCCCATTATCACATTCCTAGACTATTTCTTCAAAGATGCCAGTAATGACTATTGAAATACATGTAGTTTGCACCACATGTACACCAAGCAAATACTTTAGGCCTGTTTGATATCCAATTTCAGTATGTTTTCCATCCACAAAAGGTAATTGCTGTAGAGATGCTTCATTGCTCACAGAAAAAAAGACATTCTGTGCCACTGGATTTCCCATGATAAGAATGCTTTCGGGAAAGAAAAACCATTGCTTAGTTCTGAGCCTGTGCTAATTCAAGAGTGAGTCTAAACCGCTATTTCTTACCACTGGAACATTAAAATATAGGACTGGTACTACACTCATCCATAAAATTGCCAGCTGGCTTCAGTTGCCCTCTACTTAAAAACAATGCCACCTGTGGAAAAGGACTCTGGCTTTACGGGGCGAAAAGAATGCTACAGGTACCTCTATTTCTGATTTTCCAATTTAGAATTGGTATTGGTCATTCTTGGAAATTTTTCTAAGTTTAAACGGGAATCTTAAATCACTGTAGGAGTGCAAGAATATTTTGCAAGTATTGATAATTATGCATTGCCTAGAAGTTACAAAAATCAATGCTGAATACTGATACTGCAGCACTTCCCCAGTAATACAGACCTATATCAGCCGTAACTGTTGATTTTACAGTATTTCTAAAAATTACTCCTTCACATTTAATTTTAAAAAAACAGGGTCGTTATGGACTGAATTTCTGTTTCCTACCTGCCCTCCCAATTCATACATTGAAACCCTAACCCCTAGTGTGTCTATACTTAAAGGTGCGGCCCCTAAGGAAGCAATCAAGGTTAAATGAAGTCATAAGAGTAGGCCCCTGATCCAGTGGAACCCTTATACAGTAAAAAGAGACACCAGAGAGTTCACACTCTCTTCCCCACACACACGCCCGGAGAAAAGGCCATGTGAGAACACAAGAAGACAGCCGTCTGCAACCCAAGGAGAGAGTTCTCACCAGACACCAATCCTGCCAGCACCTTGATCTTGGACTTACAGCCTCTAGACTGTGAGAAAATAAATTTCTGTTTAACCACCCAGACTGTGTTAGTTTGTTATGGCTGTCTGAGCAGACTAATACAAGGGTTAAATGAATACTGTTGAGGTGTTCCAGATTATCCTGTGTCTTGACCTAAGGGATTCAGAAACGTATGGTAAAAAGGAGTATCAACCAGGAGCAAGATAAGTCTCTGAAGCAACAGTGGAGGCATTTCTTTGAGGCTACAACTAAAGGGTAAGCATCAGTTTGGCATCATTTTGGATCAGTGTCCAATGGGCTCCACTCCATAAACACGCCTCCAAGTGTCCTCTCTCTAATTCCTTCAGCAATGAGTTGTGACAACACTCGTGAGATGTTGCCACGAAGGAGGCTCATTATGGACTCAGTGTCCAGTGGTTTTACTGGAGTTTAGTCACACAGGTATCCTGTCTGGCACATACTAAAATGCCACGCTCCTTGAAGGAAAGTAAATGTTTAGCATAAACCACCCTGCTTGGATAAGTAGCAGGTACCGTGAGCCACTCTTATTAGAGTGGTGTGAACTCTCTTGAAGTTCAAGTTCTCAGATGCCAGCCAAGGGCCCACTATGTAAGCAGTTCTTTCAAAGTCCAGCAGTCAGGCTTGCTACATTTACTCTTTTTACACAATGGTAAAGATCATTGTGTAACAGGAGGCAGAAAGAGCAGAAGTGCAGCGATTCCGTTTAACGTCTGATTCGAATTCTTTAAGATTTACCTATCACCTGTGCTGGTTGTGCCGTGTGCCTTCTTGGACCTGTCCCTCAGGGCTGGTCCTCAAGGTAATCAATGCCATTTAGTCATTCCAGGAAATGGTATCTTGAATAGGTAAAATAAATAAATCATAAATAAAATCAGCAAGTGAGTCAGCCTTCCTCTGTTGCTCTCCTATGCCTTTTCTGAATATGTTTAAACGTATTGGAAACTATAGAACTGTCTCCCTATTATTGAAAAACATATACCAACCAGTCCTTTTGCTCAACTTAGTCCAGTTTCTGACTCACATATGGGGGATCTTAATCTCCAGCAGTCTGGTAAAGCCTGTGGAATAGGCCTCATTCCAGAAGAGCTGCTTTAAATGCACAAAATAAAATACATAGTGTTGCAAAGGAAACATATTGTATTGAAATTCGGTTATCAAATTTTAAAACTGATTCGCAAGATAGTAATCTATGTGCTTTTTTATTAGCACAATAACATTATTATCACAGCAGGTCTAATAACTATCATAATTATTAAGTACTGTTGAGTGCAAACAACACTTTAGGATGTCTTCAACAAAAACATTATGCTATGAAAATATCTGTAATGTCTTTTGGAACTTCTAATAACACTAGCAGTAGTTTGTTATCAACTTTCATAATTGACAAAAAGGCTAAATTTCACTTAGAAATGAAAGAAAATAACGATATAATAATTTTTCTCATCCAAGTTTACAGGATGCAGGTAAAAATTTCAGGCTTCTAGTATCATAAGATCAGGGGTTCTTTAAATCATTCCATTCAGTTCACAAACAGTTGACCAAGGGCAAGCAGATCTGTTTTGTTTGACTATAGTGTTTTCAAAGACAAAGTAAATTAGTTACCAAACTAATGTGATTTCACATAAAAATTCATACTTCTGGCTTCTCTGAAAAAAAATATGCAGACCAAGCAACAGTGGGCTGGTATTCCAAGGCAATGTACAAGCAGACTGAGTAGCAGCTGCCCTTCTACGTATGGTGTGAACTTTCCAGTCTTCATAGCCACATAGCCTTGCCTTACTCACGTGTGTTACCTACCTGGCTCCTGTAGCCACCTATTTTTTTGTTTTGTTTGTTTGGATTTTGTTTTTGTGTGCAGCCGCCTCTTATATATGGCATTTTCCATTTCATTATGACCCTCTTGCTGGGTGGCAATTAGTAGAGATTTGCTTTCTAACAAAGGGGAAGAATTCTATTTGCACACCTACTGTCATCCCCATCTAACTTCCAGTCCTCTACTCTCAGCTATTGACACATTAAGGCCCATAAGAAGCCACCGGTGTTAGTAAAGTTTCACTGAAGCACAACTATCCTCTTTTATTTATATACTATCTTTGGCTGCTGCTATGGACTGAACTGTGTTCCCCTAAAATCAATATGTTGAAGCCCTAATCCCCCAGTAGGATGATATTTGAAGAAAGAGTCTTGGGGAGATAATTAGGTTTAGATGAGGCCATGAGGGTCCTCATGATAAAATTAGTGCCTTTGTAAGAAGAGACCCTGGAGAAATTGCTTCCTCTCTCTATATCTCTCCACCATATGAGGGCACAGCAAGAAGGCAGACATTGCCAAAGCAGAAATAAAAGAGCCCTTATTGGGGAATCGAATTGACCAGCGCCTTGATCCTGGACTTTGCAACCTCCAGAACTGTGAGAAATAAATTCGTGTTGGTGAAGCCACCCAATCTATGGTGTTTTGTAATGGCAGCCCAAGTTAAGACAGCTAATATCACGCTACAATAGTGGGGTTGAGTAGTTGAGACAGAAACTATATGGCCCTCAAATATCTAAAATATTTACTATCTGGTCCTTGCCAGAAAAATTTTGCCAACCTCTGCTCTAGTTTTTGGATGAATTACCAGTTATAGTTCTAGAAATTTTATATAGAGGGACCTAAGGATGGTCAGTGGGAGCTATATTTGCATAACAAACGTCTTATTTCTCCTTAATGGAGATGGAGGCAAGCAGCTAAAGCATTACCAAATTCCTCCTTACAACAGCCACCGAGAACTACACACTATAGAGCCACTGTATGTGCTTATGTGGCTAGAGCTGTAATCTATGAAGCCTGAAAACCTGAGTCCCACATCTGCTCCCCCAACTTGGAGCTAGCCCTTAATTAATGGTTATGATAGCTAGGAGATATCAATAGCATGCTCAGGACATAGTCCTGATTCTACGATTCACAACAAATGTTCACTGAAAGAATGCTGAAAATCGAATAGCAATAAGAACAAAATATTTTTTGTTAATAGCTCAATGGGGGAATGAAGTTAAAGTAATTGAGTGAATGAGAAGCTCTGTACATTGTTGAGAGTGTGCCTGTAGGGTATTGTTGTAGGGGAAAAAAGTCAGCTATTTTGACAAACAAAAGCAACATGGTATATTCTAAAGAATATGGGTTTTAGAATCACATAGAGATGGACTCTGACCCGTAATTTATTTGGAAACTTGCTGTCTCACTCTCAGAACCTCAACCTTCTCATCAATGAAATGGAGATTATACTGCCTCATCTGTGGGTTGCTGATATTTAATAAGATTAATTATTATATGCAAAATAGGTTGAAGTGCATGGCTATAAAATAGGCTCTCAAAATGGTAGCTGTTCTCATGAATCATTTTTTTACAGTTTCTCTTCTTTATGAAAATACTTTTTTTCTGAGAATAAAGTGACACTGATTAGCAATACACCCACATTCAAGTTATTGAGACCATCTATCAATTGCAAAAGGGCAAGAAATATTTTTTAAAAGTAAACAAACAAAAAACCTGACACACGTTATAACAAGGAACAAGGGAAGGAGCCATGTGATATAACTAGCACACCGGCACCTACAGAGGCAGGAGCTTCATTCCTGGGTCCCATTAAAAAAACAGCACGAGTTTTCTGTCTCTAACACCATCAGAGATAGACACGCTGGTATGTGTGCTCAGCTCTTATAACCAACGTGTGTGTGTGTGTGTGTGCGCGCATGTGTAATGTGCACATGCTCAGATGTGTGAAAGAGAAAAAGAGATGATAGAGCTTTGTGATTAACTCATCTTGAAGAACCAAAATTTATTTGCCACTGGTGAGTTGTCTTAATTATCCCTCTTTGACACCTTTCATTGCAAATATATCAGTCGGTTATTTAATATTAATTTCTTTAGGTCTGAGTTCCCTCATGTGTTTTGAAGGGAAAATAACTGCCCTTTTTTCCCCACAGGAATATTATAAACATCAGATGAGATGATGTGTAGAAAACAGTGCTTTGAGGACAGTGACAAATAACATCTATCCTGAGGACTGTAAGGACAGATCTGAGTTTTGGTAAACTTGTAGTACATGGGAAGGTTCTAAAACTGGCAAAATGTATATTGGGAAGATTTAATAAGACATAAAGAGTTTCAAATACCCACCAGGTAGCCTTGTAGAAGAGAAGGTAGAACACAGACCTAAGGAGACATATTTCTGTGTAATACTAGACAGGACTCCAATTTCCCTAATGAATGAGCAGGTGCCCTGTTTGGTACCCCTCTTCCAGGTTTATCATTACCTTAACTCTCAATTACTTGTACAAAGAGATGTTTCACGTATTTGCATTTCACATAATATTTGCACCTGGCTGTCATCTCCTTGAGCGTGGGGATGGTGTATTTAGTCCTCGTGCTCTCTATAGCTCTTTACATTTTGTCTTGCAGGTTGTAGAGGCTCAATAACTATTTGTTAACAAAATATAAACTGAGGGCTTCCCTGTTGGTGCAGTGGTTGAGAGTCCGCCTGCCGATGCAGGGGACACGGGTTCGTGCTTCGGTCCGGGAAGATCCCACATGCCGCAGGGCGGCTTGGCCGGTGAGCCGTGGCCACTGAGCCTGCGCGTCCGGAGCCTGTGCTCCGCAACGGGAGAGGCCACAACAGTGAGAGGCCCGCGTACCGCAAAAAAAACCCAAAAAACTGAAACTTCTATTGAAATATAAATCAAGTGTTGTGACACTAGTACAAATATGACTCCTTAAGTCTTATCCTCTCTTAGAACCCTGAGTAGAGAATTACATTGATTTGCTTACTTATGCACATTTCTTTGTTGCTGCAGTATAGATGTTAATTTGTCTCTTGGATTGATTTTTTTCTCCATGTTAACTAGCAGGAAGGTTCTATTTAAGGGGTTAGTGGAAGGGAAGGCTTGTTATTTCAAAATACTTCATCATAGACAGGTAATCATCTTAGATGAAATTCCTTAAGTGCTGTTATCCAAACATCTATTTCACTGTTGGCAATAAAAGAGACCTCGCCGGGCTTCCCGGGTGGCGCAGTGGTTGCGCGTCCGCCTGCCGATGCAGGGGAACTGGGTTCGCGCCCCGGTCTGGGAGGATCCCACATGCCGCGGAGCGGCTGGGCCCGTGAGCCATGGCCGCTGAGCCTGCGCGTCCGGAGCCTGTGCTCCACAACAGGAGAGGCCACAACAGAGGAAAGCCCGCATACCACAAAAAAAAAAAAAAAAAAAAAAAAAAAAAAAAGAGACCTCGCCAATGTCCAATGACCTATAAGTCAGAGCTAGGAGATTTCTTTATGCAAATTAAATTTGTGCCACCCTCATCAATAAAAAAGAAAACAGCAAGAAGATTAAAATTGCAGCAGCCATGCAAAGTAAAGGATTCCTAAATCTATTTATAGGATATGTCAGTATGGCTAATTATTTTTTGAGATAGTGTGTTTGAAAGAATTAATGGGGAATGAGCTTTATGAATTGACTATTAAATGAGAGGGAGGGTGTAAAGAGAATCAGGAATATAAAGTAGGCAACCAGTTTGATTAACCTTACTAGCTTTAAAAGATCCACATAATAAAGTAAGAGACACTGATATTAATTTCACGGCAGTATTATAAACCCCAAGAATTAACTAATTATATTATAGTATAGTTTGTTTCTCCTCAAGTCTGTTTTTCATTTGCACTTAAATGATAAAGATTCAAATCTTTACCCATGTACTCAGGGTTTTTATCCCCTCTTTAAAAAGTAAACAAAATATAAAGAAAGGAGGAAAAAATCATGTCACTTTACATTGATGGGAATGTGCTGCTTTGAAATAAAATCACTTTACCACTCTTCAACTAATAGCATATAAGTTATTAACCCTCTAGATGCTAATAAGTGGAAGTGGGTCCAGACAACATACCCGTTTCCTTAGATTGCAAGTAAGAGTGAGATTCCTTGAGAATGAGTTTGCAAAAGCTGTATAAAAGTCCAGGACTTTAAGCAAGGCTTCTCGCTTGATGATGTGGAGGTCACAGTATGTCAGTGCTCGGACATTGGCACAGGCATGAGCAAGGGTGGTTTCCTTCCAGAAGATGTCTCCAAATACATCCCCTTTCCCTGGAAAACAATTAAGATATAGGTATTCAAGTATCTACACTTGTTTTTATCCTAGTCACGATTTTTTAGTCAGTTTCATATATGGTATTGATCATCTAGCATAATTTGGAGTCTAAGTATATAACACCATCTATATACATGTAACAATGTACAACATTTTCATATAATATGTAAAGTAACAGCATCTTAAATTCAGTTCTTGAAGGAAATCTGGAGTGGCTTGAATAAATGAAATCCAACAGAGAAGCCAAGAACCTCATTTTAACAAACAGTTTCATTATCTTCTGCCACCTTAACTTCTCACATTCTGACTAGAAGGTTCATCCTCTCTTCTGCTCCTTCTGGTAGAAATGACAGTAAGAGGCAATATACAAGAATCTCCTGTTACAGCCTTTATAAATCTGGAACTGACTCGACATACGTTAAACATACATTATTCAGCAACTAAGTCTTGTGCTCCAGGCAAACAAAACCTCACCATCACTGATTCCCAAAGGATATCCTTCTCTTTTCACCGAGCCAAACTTTATGCAAGGCCTCAGGGCCAGCGAGAGAGCTCTAGTCCATAATAATAGAGCCGAAGAGGCTAAATTGGGTAAAACATGGAGGCCCAGATTTGCTATGCCATAAACAGTTCCATAAAGCGTGCTGTACTGTAGTCAAATGTGGATGTCTTTTTAAAATTCTAGAATTCTAGAACACAGGAGTCAACTATTCACTTCACAGCAACGCCCACTGGTGATCTGAAATCAATAG
Organism: Physeter macrocephalus; assembly: GCF_002837175.3. Lineage (NCBI taxonomy): Eukaryota > Metazoa > Chordata > Mammalia > Artiodactyla > Physeteridae > Physeter > Physeter macrocephalus. Next base: position 144,193,874 of record NC_041224.1, read on the forward strand.
TTCACCATCCTGAGTCAAGAGTACTTAGTTGCCCAAACAAAGGGAAATGAAGAAGCTTCAGAGATTAAGTGCTGAAAGGCTTTTCTGCTGAGGCAATTCCATAAGTGTCCCTGGCTTCTGAAGGGCTGTCAACTGTGTTCTCTGTTCTTCTGTAGGAAAGGGAAAGTTTTAAAGAGAAAAAAGACGGGGAATATTTCTAGGTGAAAAAAAAAAATCTTCCTAGAGCCATGCTACCAAAGATTTATTCTTTCTGCACTCTAACCACAGAGATGAGTGAATACCTGCTCTCATTATTAAGATTAAAGTCAGAACTGACAGGAAAAAAGAAGAAGAAAGACTACTTGTAACACTTCAGGCCAGTCAGACCACTGGAAAGAACAGATAGTGTGTAACCAGAGAAATGAGAGAGAGGGGAAGGAAGAGAGAACAAGACAGAGACACAGAGAGAGACAGAGAGAGAGAAGCTGAGGCTGAGTGAGATTACAGATTCTTTGCCCACCCCACACAGGCAGTTTGGAAATCCTTAGAGAACCACGAGGCACTCTGGTATGGAGAGAGAAAACATATATATTATTGAGGAGGTGGTTAAAACCACCATGTGATCAAATGATCACCATAAAATAACCATAATAGATATTTAATAAATCTTGAGCAGTATCATTTGTTACCTGACCCTCCCCAAATTCCTTTTAGTTCATGACACTGATGAATGACTTAAATGTCTGATAGTCATATATTTGTCCAAGGAAGGATAACTAGAGACCTGAGAGCCAAATAAGGTGTCTGAGGTTATACAGCCTCAAAGTAATCTAAGGGAGACTTTAACTATAGAAATTTAAAAGATAAACCCTACCTCCACTTAGATGAATTTCAGAAATCCATAAACGGCATTACCTTTAAACTATTAATTCCAATTATAGGTATTTACTCTAATTGCATTATCAGAAGTACCAAAACTGCTTATAAGAATGTTCACTGAAGTGATATTTATAATAGCCATAAAAGGTAGAAACAAGATAAATGTGAATGAAAAAATAAGTAAATAAATTATGGAATATTATGCAGCCACCAAATATCACAAAATTTTAAAACAGAGAAATGTTCACATTATGTAAAATAACAAAAGCAGGATATCAAATCATGCATATAGTATTATCTCATTTTATACACCCTCTTCTCCCCAGAAACACACACATGTACACACAAAGCGAATGCATCAAATAGTAGGTTTTCTCTCATTACAGGATAATGGATGAGTTTTATTACATCTTATAATTTACTTGTATTATTTTTTAAACAGAAGAGATCAACAGCTATTATATTTTCTTAGTCCCCCGGGCTATGGAAATAACAGGGCATTGATCCGCTTCTTGTTCCTTTTCCTCTATTGTCATTGTTACTCTTTCTATACTGGCTTTTACCTTGAAGAGACAAAAATGATTACATTTCTCTCTTATTCATTTCTGAAACCTTTTCTCAAGTTATCATTTATAATACAAGCTCTGACCCATTTATAAGTACTCATCACTTTTCAACTATTTGATTTTCATGTATAGTAACCACAATAATAATTACTGGTGCCTTTGACTCAGTAATTTCGCTTCTGGGAATCAATCAAAAGATTTAGAACAAACACATGTAATATTCACTGGAGTGCTATTAATCATAACTTCAGATTGGCAAAAATAAATAAATAAAATATCCAACGAAAACAGAAATCTATATCTATATATAAATTCATACAGAATTAAAACTAGTTTCAGAAATAACATGCAGAAATGCAAATCTTATAATGTTAAATAAAAAAATAAAGATACAAAGAATGATTATGGTTACAGCTACAATAAAGTACATAAAAATGAAACTGAAACTCTAAGACTAAAAGAATTTTCAATTAAAAGTCTACTATTTCTTAATTTCTTAAAGAAAAATAATCTTGATAGGACCAAAATATATTGTTTTATTATTCTATATTATTCTATATAGTATACTTTATGTTATTATTAATTTGTTGATTGATAATAAATTGTGTTAAAAATCAAAAGGGATACAAGACTAAAAGAAAATGCACATAGCTATTACAGCAATTGGCTTCAAGTGATGTGCTTATTGTTTTCCTTCTTTCTACTTTTTGTTTTCTAAATTTTTCTCTAATGAATCTTTTATTTTAAAATAGCAATTATTTTCACAGATGTTTTTCCTTATACTTTTTAATAAAACGGGTACACAGATCTGCAGAACAGTAAATATTCATTGATTGATAAGTGTATCATCAATAGGTAAAAAATATTCAATACATACATAAATTTCCCCTTGCCAATATAGACCACCTTAAATTGTGGAGGTATTCAAATGTCTGTTATATGTTTTATTTTACCTAACTGATTAAATTAAAATTCTCACCATATTTCTATCAAAAATTTTAAATTTAAGTTATTTATCTTTTTCACTATCATGGGGAAATAAAAAGTCTATGAGGCTGAAAAGTAACACAAAAAGTTAACTGACTCAACCAAAGTAAAACTTATCCTCTGCTCCTCTCCCTAAAAACGTTTAGAGAAACATAGCGAAATTAATAAATGTGAATTATTCTGCTCCAAACATCAGAACTCACATTACATATAAACAATACTAATTGTTTTATAACATAGAATTTCCATTAGGATACACAATATATCAACTAGACATTAATTTAATCAACCATTTCAAACTATTTTGCTTTATCCAGTTTTCTATATCACCTAATAGTCACTCAATTCACAACAAACGTTTAAGGCACTTGTGGAAAGATAGTTGCCTTGTAAATCAGTTAATTTATGAGCTGACTAATGTTCTTCTTCAGGAAATATTATGCACATTTACACTGAGTAATGTGCAGGAATCACAGCTGTGAAGACGTGGTTATGCATGGACTATCTAATAGAGAAGCGCCCTTTTTTTTCATCACAGATTTTGCACACTTTCAGGACTGGGAAATCCTGTTCATCCTCATAACTATAGAATATTTGATGCTAGTTTTTAGGTCAGTTCCCACCGGGTGCAAGTAGTCTCAGCGAGAAACATTTTAGAGTTTGAGAAAAGTAACCTTCCCCCAAAGCCCTAAAATTAGTAGAAAAGCTCACACTCAACATGAAAGTTGTTGTTTGGTCTATTTATATTTTCTCAGTTCTTTGCATCAAGTCTTATGAAGTATTTTACTTTCAAACCACAGGAAACAGGATTGTAAAACAGAAGTAAATGTTAAAGATTCATAGAGCAGAAAACTGGAAAATTTAAAGACAAAACAGAGACAAAAAGTTACAACATAATTAAAGGAGTAATACAGATCATGGTATGCCGGTCCCCTGACGTGCTGGTTTTACAGACAGAGTGTTTTTATTTTAATGTGAAACACATCATTTGGTGAGTTAATGACATAGATAAAATGAATTCATAAAAATTATCTCAGTTATTCATGAGTGAGTACAGCTATCTACCATAGCCAACGAATCCCTAAAAATACAGCATTTGAAGTTTACTTAGGTAGTTTCCTGTGAGTGTATGTGAGGTTGTACTGATAGCTCTATTTAATGATTCTTCTACAGAATGGACTTAATACACATTTTAACTTTTATCAGTCAGCCCTTTGCTATAACTGATTGTTTAGTAGGCTCATAAACTTTATTATGAATACAGATGAACAAAAATATTCATTTACAAATGAATAACACTACGAGTTTTTAAATTATGTGATTTTAAATTGACTTGGACTATTTACGGACAGCAAATGCCATAAAGTAATATTTTGAAGGACAAGAACAGAAAGAAGATGATGAGCATTAAACTTTAGAAATTATATTGGTGTGTAAGAATAGAATCTTTAAAATATTTAGAATTGGTGCCTGCCAATCTTCAGTGATTGATGTCCAAAGTCGTTCTGTTGAAAAATTATAATGGATACACCTTGACACTTTTAGAGAAGCCAATAATTCTTATCTACAAAAACATCACTGATTTAGCTTATGAATTTTTATTTACACACACAAAGAATGAGCCAAATAGCTGTTACTAAGCGAGATAGAGAGGGTGGAAGGGAGGCTCAAGAGGGAGGGGATATGGGGATATATGTATGGCTGATTCATTTTGTTGTACAACACAAACTAACACAGTATTGTGAAGCAATTATACTCCAATAAAGAGCTATACAAAAAAAAAAAAAGGAGATGTAAAAAAATAGAGAGTATCCTGATAGATCAGTAAGGGATGATGGTAGCTGCCTTTGAGGAGGTAGAAGATACAGTAATTAGCAAGCTGGTAATTCTGAATTTGGCACTATTAGTGTTAAGAACAAATTGGTTACATATAGAAACCCAAACATGTATCCAAATCAAGAAAGTTAGTAGCATATTACAAAAAACAAGTCCAAGAAAAAGACTAAACTAAAAAGCAGTTATATCTTGAAATTCTTCTGTTTTCTTTTTCTAAGAAAGCATTTAGAGTTGAAGCCTATTATAATGTTCATATTATAACTAAGTCTTGCACACTTCACACCTATCAAATGGTAGAAATGATGGCTGTCCTCTTCACCCCATTCAGTGAATACATCTAGCATCCTAACCCTATCTCTAATACTACCCTTCAGCTAGAACATGTGCTTTATGCTGTGGAGGGATAGAGACATGCAGGAAATAGAAATCCTGTTCTCAAGAATTTTTAATGTATAATAAGAGAGACATGTCCAAAAAATGATAAAATAGGAAAAAATAAAATAAGTACTATAGGATCAGGATAATAGGGAATGCACACAAGAAAAAACATTTGTTTTGAATTTGAGGGTATTTAGTTAAGACCTCACAAGTAAAGTAGTGTTTGCGTTTAATCACAGTGGAGCCTTCAAGAGAAGAGCAGTACTTTTTGTGAAAGAGCAACATGAGCATGATCTGCCCAGGGGCTGATGAGCAGTATTAGCCCAATACTGGAAACCTATGGGACACAGAGAGAAGGCCAAGTCTAGAGGGAAAACACAGCACCTAAGAGGGAGAACATTTAATGCCATGCAACAGTCTGCTTCATCCTATTTCAAAGACGGATGACTAAAAGTGTTGCAAATAAAGAGAGTCGCGGCCTATCCAATGCTTTAATAGCAGAACTAATGACAGTGTGAAGAGTGGCAAAGAAGTACCGTTACATCACTGTGAGACAACCATATGATATTTCACAGATTACAAATACATGATTTCACCTCACCTCATAATTACCTAATCATGAGTTAAGGCAGTGACAACAAGATTAAAGAGGACAGAAAGACACAAAAGATATGATGGCAGAAAACAAAAGCTCCATGATTTGCCTACTGATCTGAGTGAGGTGGAAGGAGTAACTTTTAAAATAGTCTAGGAAAGGGCTTCCCTGGTGGCGCAGTGGTTGAGAGTCCGCCTGCGATGCAGGGGATACGGGTTCGTGCCCCGGTCCGGGAAGACCCCACATGCCGCGGAGCGGCTGGGCCCGTGAGCCATGGCCGCTGAGCCTGCGCGTCCAGAGTCTGTGCTCCGCAACGGGAGAGGCCACAACAGTGAGAGGCCCGCGTACCGGAAAAAAAAATACTCTAGGAAGAAATGTGAACCAAGAATTTCATATCCAGCAGAACTGATTTTCAAGAATAAAGGACACAAACTATATCACCAATATAAAAGAACTCAGGGAATTTTGCTCCCATGGATTTTTCCTACTATTAGTGAATAATCTTCATACAATCAAAATACCTAGAGAGACACTGACATAAAGACTAGTGGTAGCACTAACTATACAGTTACTTGTAGAATTAAGACTAAATGAAGGTTAAAAGGGAGAGGGTACAGTATGCAATGGTTATATGCTTTAACAATATATAGTACCACTACTAAAAATAATGATGGGTGGGGGAGAATGCGAGAAGCATATGCAAAAATCTTTTAATGTATTTTCAGTAATCATATTGGTGGTGATGGCATTAGTACTGTTATTCTGAGGTTGTTATATTTGTAATGGGGCATAAAGCAATTGAGCAATTATGCAATATTTTACTTCTATCATCCCCAGCATTCTCAATATGGAAGAAAGTAGTTGAAGATGCAATATAGACACGGATAGATAAAGCCCTATTGTACTCAGTTTTAGTTAAATATATTGTATGAACTCATAAGAAATTTTATTTATATATGTGGGTGCATATATATATATATATATATATATATATATATATACATACTACACACACACACACACACAAATATTTTTCTCCTCATTTTATTTATTAAATGGACCAAGAGACAATGGCCAACTCAGTAGCAGTGAATATCTGTAGGACCAAGATTGTGAAATATTTTTCACAAAAACAAATTCAAGCCTCTTGGAGAAATGACTAATGGCTGATTCCAGGTGTGGGGCAGAATTATACAAGATGAGGATCTGGTCATATTACATAGCCAAGAAAGACTGCTGTATCAAAAAGACACAGGAGCCAACTTGAAGAGGCTCTTATTTGCCAAAGATAGGAAAATTTGCACTTCAATAATGGTCAAAACTGCAAAGCACTGAAATTCATCATTTGTTTAAACTCATTAGTACATAAGGATATTTTTAAGAAACTATCTAGGTACCCTCAGAGGATAAGAAACCAATTAGTTATCTTAAAAGTTGGTAAATAATGGAGAAGTATCAAGCATATATGTGGCCATTCCTATGTGAACTTCATACTGAATAAACAAATAGTAGTTGAGAGGAAGTATCTCTCTATAAAAGCATCCCAACTAACACCAAAAATATAAAATTAGAACATCTTCATTTTGCAACTCCCAGTGAATTAATGGATCTAGGCATTGAGTATCAACAGTTGTTAACACCATCAAAAAATGCAACTAGATAATCACAAGTCATCTGATGAAAGAACACACCCGCCTAGAGTCTTGCAAAGGGATTGAACCTGAGTCTGATCAATCCTCTGGATCCAGCTGCTAACTGACAGAAAATATAGAGGATGGAGGAACATGTTGAACTACAGTGAGCATGCAATCAGCAGAATCCAGACTGTGGGAACTCTGCAGGACAAAAGGCCCAGGCTCTACAGCAAAGAATTATAAAGAAAAGAAAGGGATGGGGGGGAACTGTAGATTTAAAAATATTTAAAAAATAGATCAAATTTAGAAATAAGCAAATTAAACTTGGTGTTTAGGATGGGTCACACGGTGGGACTTCTCCAGGGGGGCAGGGGTTGTAAAAGTTCTGTTTCTTAATTTGTGAAATGGTTACAGGATCTTTGATTACAAAGTTTCATTAGGTTATATGTTTTTATTGTGATTTTTCTGAATCTGTTTTTTAGTTTGCAAATTTAAAAATTCAAGTAATTTTGATGCGCACGTACTCACCAATAACACCTCCCCCTCCGCATACCAAAAGGAAGACTGAATTCTCAATGGCATTCACCAAGTAAGTAAACCAGCACCTACAACTGACTAGCTTTGTTCTTCTTAGTGACAAAACGAAACCAACTTATTAAACCTGTAATTAGTTAAGTTTTCAATTCCTTAAAGACAAAAGAATCCTTGATACTTTTTGAGAAAATATGAAATAATGGGCTTGACTAGGGGAAGGCAGGGTAGAGAAGGAGAGTCGGAGCAGGACACTGATATGTAGGTAGATATAAGAAATCTGGAAAAATTAAGATGAAGCTTTCTGTACGTGGATGGCATGACCTTAGGAAAAAAAAAAGAGCAATGAGAAGAGCAGGCCAAGCATCGCTACTCTGTCCAGAGACTGTCAGCATTTAAGGGAAGAGCAGAGGATTCAGCCTAAGAACTGAGACAAGTCACAAGGCCAGTACAAACTCAGTGAGTGGAGAAATAGACTCCACCTCTTCATGGAAGGAACTGCAAAGATTTGTGGCCATTCTTGCAATCCTGGAGCATTCTTAAAAGCTTCATTTCCACTTTAATACCTACCAACTAGATGGACCCTGAACTCTTCCAATACCCAGATGAAAGACCCATAAGCAGAACTTAAGATCCTCATCTTGTGTTCTGAGGGCTCATGAGATTCACACTCTGAGCCAGTTGTCCCCAGTCCTAAACACCTGCCTGGCATAAACTAGACACTTGGAGGAGGACCATATTTGTAGATAGTTAGTAGCTGATTAACCATCTTATACTTGGGTCATGTTTGGTTTTTTGTAACATATACTGCTGTGGTACTTAGTGTTGTTAGAAAAAAATTTTTTTTTTTTTTTTTTTTGCGGTACACGGGCCTCTCACTGTTGTGGCCTCTCCCGTTGCGGAGCACAGGCTCCGGACGCGCAGGCTCAGCGGCCATGGCTCACGGGCCCAGCCGCTCCGCGGCATGTGGGATCTTCCCGGACCGGGGCATGAACCCGTATCCCCTGCATCGGCAGGCGGACTCTCAACCACTGCGCCACCAGGGAAGCCCAAAAAACTTTTTTTTAATAAAAGGAAACAAATTGGTAAAGTTAACATAGGCCCTCCATTTTCTGTCAAGATTAAACCAACTCGTTGTATAATTTCAAAATTCCATTTTAAAATTCCTGTTAAAGAAAGCATCACATTTGTAATACGATGGTTAAGAGAATGGACATTGAGTCAGATAAGTCTGGGTTCAAATCCTATACCCACCACTTATTTTCTAGCTGTGACCTAGGGCGAATCACCTGATACTGCAGAGCCTTGGTTTTTTCATCTGTAAGATGACTACAGCAAGTACTTTTTTCACAGAGTAAATTAGAGACTTTGATGTAATAATGCTTATAAGATAATGAGTATTTAACAACGATTGGTATTTAAATCAGACTTTCAAAGGGGTCTGGATTTCATTTCTCAAAAATATACTTTAAATATTTTGATAGGGAATCTTAAAATCAAAACATTACTATAGTTTAAATTTTACTTAAGTATAGGCAAGCTCAATTACTAACTACACATATGATTTTTCTTTCCATAAGCCCCTTTTAACTCTTAAATGTTAATTTTCTAGTAAAATTAATTCTAATTTGTAGACCTATTCATTCCAGTTGATGTCAAAAGTAATGTCACTTTTAGGAATTAAAGCCAAATCCCCTTCCACAGATATAAAGTTTTTCTACCATGGTCAATGACCAGGGTACAAGTTAGATTCTTTCTTGCTACTGGGAGTTCCTGATGGAGAACAAGGAAGGAGTGTTTTGTTAAAGAGTTGTTAGTGGCCTGAGATATTTAACATTTATCTCTTCTTATTCTCCTTGTTCAAACTTCCTGACTAACAGTAGGAAAACATTTTCTCAGTCCATACTAGATCTATGCTAAAGCAAGAGTCTTAGGGAAATGCATTTTACTAAAATCATATAGATGAAAGAGAAACAGAGGGTAGTCAGTATCTCAAGAAAAAACATAAAGAAAATGGCAACAGAATACAGCACATTTTTGGTAGGTACCCAGAACTAAAACAATTATAAAAACTGCTTAATGGCAAAGCAAAATGCTGGCTAATTTGGCTCACTGAACCTTTACTGAGAACCTATTTAAGAGGTCCTATCACAGATGACAGAGACACAAAAATAAGCAAGACATTTCAAGTACTCACAACACAGTAGGAGTATAAACAAGTAAAAGATAGACTAAGAACCCTGCGTAGGCATGAAGTAGAAGCCCAGAACAGAGGCGTCTGATCCAGACTAGGGCAAGAAGGGAAAGAGTAAAAGAAGATGAAGAAGCAAGAGACAGACAATTAAAAAGAGGAGAAAAAATGTTCTAAACAAAGGAAGGAGTATATGCAATAGCTTGCCAGTAAGAGAACTTGGTGCTTAGGAAACTTCCTGCAATTCAATATAGTGAAAATAGAGTAGGAATAGGGAATGGTACAAATCAGGCTGGAAAGGAGGGCAAAGACCAAGACCTAAATGGCTTCATAGGCCATGCTAAGAGCTAACATTTTATCCCCAAAGTGCTAAAATGACAATCCTAACAATGAGACTAACAAGATATTTTATATTTTAGAAAAATTATTGTGGTGGTAGCATAACATAGATTTGGAGGTGGAAGTTGATAACAGATTGAGAGTAGATAGACTTTTCAGATGGCAGCCACAACTCAGAACCAAAATTTTAAGAGCAGTGGTCATGGGAAGGGACATTAAGGATAGGTTAAAGAGACACCAAAGAGATAGAATTAACAAGACTTGGTTTTGATGGATAGTAGGGAGAGGGTTTGAAGTTAAGTCTAAACTACCAGATTGTAAAGACTGTATTTTATCCAAAAATCTACATGCTGAGGAACTCTAAAGTGTGTAATTTAAACCATAAATAAATGTTTTAATCACTACTTAGAAAGTTTAAAACAAGATAAGCATGCAATTTTTTAAAGCAAATAACTGGTTTGCCTATTATAAAAATGTCTAAATTAACTAAATTCATCATCATCATAATATGTAAAGCAAACCTACCTGGTTCATAGTACGCATCTCAAAACACAGAAATGTGGATCCAAAAGAAAATAGTTTTCTGGGGCTTGGGGATAGCCCTTTTAAGACTTTAAAGTGTGAAGCACTTGACTGTTAATAACAAGTATATGGGAAGAAATCTTAACCACAACACAAAAGTCACATTTTCACAAATTCTCAAAACAGCAGAATATTATTCTTTCACATCTCAGATTTTTTCTTTTTGGAATAAAAATAAGAAGAAGATTTTGAATTTTGATAACTATAATTTATGTTTTCTTTGATAATGCACAAATGTTTATAAGAGATGAACTGATTCTAAATAACTGATTCTAATTAAAATGGAATCTTAACCCAGGTTCTAGAAATTACCCTTTTTATATTATTAAGTTCATTTAATTCTGTCTTTCCCTTCCTCACTTATGCCCTCTTCTCCCAACTTGATAGGAGCATCTAACCCTTCCACCCAAACTCTACATAAATAATCATAGTTCTCTTGGGAATTTAAAGTTACAATTAAAAGACTTAGATACAGATTGTGTTATATTAATAATTCCAATCATATGATTCTAATAATCAGTGAACACAGAAGAGAAAAGACAAAATGTGAATGCAGCAAAACAAATATCTTAGGAGTTGGGTCTAAAGTTAGTGGGGAAATGTCATTTTTATAGTCTCTATAAGGTACAATATACTTTGTCAAGACACTTAAAAGTAACCTGGCTATTTTAGGCATACCAATAACTGTTCACATTAAGTAATTATAGGGTAAAAACTAAAAAGCAAGATGATATTAAAGCATATAAAATATTATGTATGCATCATGAACTTAGTTTGGAATTCTTTGTGTTTCATAAAAACTGCGAAAGTCAAAAGAAAAAAAGGTGGAGGTGTAAGAACTGAAAGAACTTCACATTAGAAAAAGACATGAACTGCAATTATTCCTATGCCCTATTTAGAAAACAACTTGAAGCCACCTCTCAGTGTTAAAAAAGAAGGTATTTATTGACTACATTTTTTATCTTTACATTAATTAGTTCTGCTTCAGAACTTTTTCATTAAACACCTTAACACTTTTGACACACTAAAGAATTAAGTACCTACCAAGAGACCATTCAGAGGCAAGGATCCAAAAGAATGCACTGCACCTGGTTTTCGGATTCAGAGATTTTTAATTAATTTTAAAACAACTTCAGTTTTCTACCTTTCAACTGTCAAATAAATCAGTGTAAGAGAGAGCAAGGCCTATTTATCAGACCAATTTAAAACAAATTCTCATTTTTTTGAGGTATACTGAGATGGGGGAGAGGATGATGTTTCTGTCTGACCCTTATAAGGGTCATGATGAAAAAGGACACATTTCAATGCTAAAAGACACAATTCAAATTGAAGATATAATAGCTATGAATATTTGTACACCAAACAACACAGCAACAACCACTATAAGGCACAAACTACAGGAGATACAAAGAGACATAGACAAAACACCTTAATAATAAAATACTTTACCATGCCACTCTCAGTTCAAAAATAGGTCAAGAGGAAAAAAAAATAAGTAAAGATATTGAAGACCTAATCAACTTAGTAAGGTAGAAAACCTAAGTCTATGTGTCAAATTTCACATGCTGATAATTTTTGCAACTTTTCATTAACTTTGTAATTAGGCTAGCAAAAAATGAGAAGGTAAGAAGAAAAAATAGTAGAAAAGGAATGAACAGTCACAAAGTGTCAGAAGTGATGCTGATGAGTTACTATTTTCCCCTCTCCCTTTCCTAAGACATTGTTAAAGCATCTTAAGTGTTAAACAAAAAACCTTTTTAATTGTAAAAGAAAGTATTTTTGGTTTAGAAAAATCTGAAAACATGTGTCCCCAGCGGAAACCACACTGAGAAGTCACACAACGGAGCTGGTGTGACGACTGATCTACAAGTCACGAAGCTGGTTCGTGAAGGAAGGCCCTTCTGGCAGGTTCCATGCCCCTCAGGTGAAGCACAGGTGGCAGCAGGCACCGGACTTCAGCTGCCTCATGGGTGGAACCTGTAAACCATATGAGCACAAGGGTATATCTAGACCATGGAAGACACACCACTGCATGTGGTGCAGTCGTCTCTCATGTATGACATCACACTCCATCTCCTGCAGAAAGTCACCATGAGTCCACACTCCTAGTCCACAGTCTCCTCAGACTGCCTTCCTATAAAGCCAGATTAGCGGAAGGTGCAACACCAAGGCAGAGTTCCCAAAGCTTGTCTCCACGACTATCTCGTCACCAATGACCCAAATCACAGATTCCATGAGGACGGTGTCTTTGCCCAGCACCATGGCACTTAGGTGACCCTTTGAGCCCATGCCACCCCACCACCCACTTTTCTCCTCTTTGGGAGATCACTTATTGATCAAAATTTTTTTTTTAAACAAAAACCTTCTGACTGCCTTTTGGCTGAACGAATCTTTGTTAGAGGCCCACATGATAAAGAAAGATTGCCAGAGATGTGTATATATAATTTGACTCATTAAACCAGGAGATGAAAAGTCTCTGAAATCTCAAGATTTTTGAGGAGGATAAACAAATAGCATGCATTCAAACAAGTAAAATATGACAGATATATGATGAGACTGGGCCAATACCCAGGGGCCCTGTGTTCATTTCTACTGTGTCATTGGGCAAAAACAGCTACCATTTTATTTTAAAATGAAAAGAAAATGCATTTTGTCTGTCTCACTGAGCAAATGACTCCAGCTTAGCAGATCCAGCCCAGAGGTACTACACTCAGGGCTTTCTCTATCCATCTTTTTAGAAAAGAATCTACCAAGGTAAAGCTATAATGAAGAAAATGGGGCAAAGCAAATGACAATGAGTGCACAGCCAAGGTAATATATCATGACGGTACTCACTTGAGTGTAATATATTTTATGTCTGTTCTCCCACCCACCACTGACATGAACATGCAGGAAAAAATACACCTGTTTTGGGCTTGTGTTTTATCCTCTTCTGTAAGCAAACAAGAATGGTTGTAGTGTGTCTATACTCCATTTTACCACAAAGGATTGTTCTGGCAAAATGTACACTTTTTAATGAGGGATTATATAACTCCTTTATACTCCAAGAAACAAAGCAGAACAAGTACTAAACACAAGCATTAAACACACCCAGAGTGCTGACTCTAAGTACTGTATGCATTTTTCTTGCCAAAAAATAAAGTTTCTAAAAGAAATTTATGCATAAATGTAATATTATTTCTCAACAGTTAAGGAAAGGGTTACAAACAATAGCGTTCAGTCATTTGCAACACTGAATCATTTTCTGTAACCCTTACAAATTTTACTGAACAATAAAAATTTTACTGTATTTTCCTATGAAGAGTCATTGTTTCTCAACTCTCAATTCTGTCTTTTTCAAGTAATTGTGTTTTTTGAAGTGAGTCCTTCATTTTGGGGCTGGATTTTGCTTTTGCAGTTTCTAAAATACATCAGTCAGTCTTTACTTATGAGAATAAGTGGCATTCAAAGCTATGGTAGGTTGACCTCAGTAGCTAAAAAATCCAATAGTTTAAAAATTGAGCTCATTTTTCATGAGATACAAGCCATGAAAAATGTGATCAAAAGGGAGTTGACATCCTGCAATTCTAACTTATTTTACTTGAAAAAACACAAGAAATGATTCTCCTCTGACCTCATTATTGCTTCCTTCTTTTTAATCTATGTGGACTTCACGCTGCAGATATTTGAGCAGAAAATGATCTAAAATATCATTTAGCAATTCTTTTACCAAGATAAAACGTAAAATGGATTACACTGTCCCCAAACATGTAATTTTTTAAAATTTTGTCACTCACATGTTCTGTCACTGCCTTTTTTCATCAGTGCAACTATCTACCAGGTGTCTGAATTTTAGAACAAATTTATTATTAGCTGAATAACTTTCCTGATTCAGAAATGTAGATGGACAAAACCAGCTTTAAAAACCTAAGTTTACTTGCATTGTGATTATTCCAATATAATGGGTCAAATTCATTTACCTCCTCATCACTTTCAGCCCACTACTTAGGTCCACTGTGGGGAAGCAGAGAGGTTTAGAGTAAGATGATCTGTACTCAAGTCCTAACTCATTTACTAACTAGCTGGGCCAGTCACTAAAGTTTTCTGGGCCTCCATTTATACATCTCTAAAAGGAAATGTTGAACTACATGGGTTCTATTGTCCCTCTGAGACTAACACTCAGGTTACTAAACTGACAATCATTTCACAAGCCATTTTTACACTTACCAACATGGAGGTACAGCCACCTTAGGCTGCGATCACCTCCAGTCTAAAAGGCTCTGTCCTATGGTGCCAGAGAAAGTTTAATCAAACCCTCATGCAGCCCGTTAAGCTATGACCAATACTAATGTTCTCTGCTGAAACAGAATTACTAGTTTTCACTGAGATTCATCATCTCATTAGTGACCCAATTTCCAAAGTCACCAAGCAAAGGAAATTTCTCTTAAGAAACCTGAGAAGTAAAATCTCTAAAACTGTTACACGTTTGCTACTACATTAGGAAAGTTCACAGTACCTAAAATAGCCACCACCTCATCATCCTGGATGACTTCCAAGGATCCTGACACCACAAAGCAGAGGGCATCCACACTTTCTCCAGCATGGTAAATGAGGTCCCCAGGAGCACAGTGAATAGTTTGAAACTCTACTGCCAAGGCGCGCAGACACCCGTCGCTGGCCAATCGAAAAGCAGGATGCTCATTAAAAACCTTCCGGTTTAGATGAACACAGATATCAGCTCTCATGTCCTTGGGACAGATGGAGAGGACCTGAAGAAAGTGAGAGATGCATAAGTGAGAAGAAAATAGAGAGGGACTATTTCAGAAAAAAAAAAAAAAAGTAATCTAACATACTTATTGACTATGACACAGTCTGCAAAACAGTGTATTGAGGAAAAAGGTAAGAAGACACAGCTCTGCTCCGAAAGATATAAAAATCCAGTGGATGGGCTGATGAGCATAGGGGCTATTACAATACAGCACCATGTACTAAAGCTCTGAGGGGGTATGGATCTCACTATAGAGACAACAGCGTCTTAAAATGGCCAGGAAGTGTCTCAGAAAAATATTTAACATAATGTCATCAAAAAGCCAACTAAGATAGGTCATTAACATTCATTTTAGTCTAGTTGCTGTTTTAGAATTTTTTCATAACTAAATCAAAATTCAGGATAATGGACTTTTACTACACATTGGAGGTGGATTCGTATTAACCAGTTATAAGACAACAAAAGCACCCTTGCAACATGACATGCAGTTTGACATGGCTGATATAACTCCACTCTCAATGTGTTTTCTTCACTCTGAAATACGTATTTTCATTTTACTAATGAATTCATGCTCAGGGAGTGAAAAGAATATTCACCAGTCTTCTGTAGGGCTTAGGCAACTGGCAATGTCAATGCTGGCAAGGTGGGCACATCATGTTGCATGGCAGCCCTTGCTCATTCGGGTCTTTGACTCCTAAAGACTGCTGAAAGCAACAGCAGAATAAGCTCTAAGTATCCTTTAGAAGAGGGAACAAATGGCAGAAACATGCTTAGCGAGATACGGGTACAGAGCTTTTATTCCCTGTAGCTTTCAGACAAGGCAATTAAAGACCCAGATTAAAATGGATATTATCCTCACATTATCATCAGAGCATCATCAAGCAAGATATGATTATAGAAGTCAGGACTGCCCAATTTAAAGATGCATGTGCAAATTCACTTAGAATCCTCTCCCAACTCCCTTGGTAAACTATTCCTTATAACCAGAAATGTTTTTCTTTGATAGAATTTGAATCCCTTAAGCTGAAGTCTAAGTTGATTTTTCCTCATTAAGTTATACTGAATAATGTTTTAATATAAAATGGTTTTCTTTCCTGTACTAATTGCATTTTAACCTTTAAAAAATTACCTAAGGCTTGGAATATCCCCTGACTTTCCTTTTATTAGGGGTTCACTATCAATGAAAAGGAAATTTCTGTTTGAAATGAAAAGCTGGTTGCTTCCATGTGTAGAAGACAAGCCCATCATAAATGTAGAGACCATTCATTAAATGATGATTTCAGTATCCCTCCCCTTAACCTTTCCTAGTACGGTGATAGATACTATCTCACATCACTTAAGCATCTTTGTGGATTTTTTCTTACTCCTTTGAATTCCTATATGCAGTACAATCAGCTCACCTATCTTTCTGAAAGAGTTCATCTTTAAGGAAAGGAACACATAACAGGGATATAGAAGCAACTGGCACTTTCCACATCAGTTATTTTCCATAATAATATAATTTTTTTTTTTACTATATTAACTTTTAGTGACTTCTGACAATATTAGTCATTCAATAAGCACTTATCGGGCTTCTACTATGGGGCATGCCACTGCATTAAATTCCTGGAACTAGAAGGATAAATAAGATGCTCTTTGCTTTGGGGGAGGTAACCATGAAGTAGGGGGAGGTAGGCATGTAAAGAGACAATTATAATACAGTGAGAAAAGTGCTATGATAGGGGCATGGCCAAGGTGACATGGAAGCATATGCTGCCTAGAAGTCATTACTTATGACTTAGAGGTACCATAAAAGATCAACCTCAAGAGGACATGGGTCTGGGTGCAAATCTACCACTTATTGCCTCTGTAACCTAAGGCAAGTTATTTAACGACTCTAAACCCCATCTGCGAAATGGGATGACAGTGTTTATTTCATAGGTTCATTGTAGGAATTAAATGAAAGAACTTGAGTTAGCCCAATTTAGTCTTGCACATGGCAAAAGTTAAAGAAAGGCTAGTTTTTATTTTCCCTACTGAACATGAGTATTCCTACAAAATTTACTGGTTTTTTTAGTTCTCTAAAAAAGCAGTTTGCTTTTTAAATTTCATTTTCCACTCCTGCCTGAATTCTGTTTCTTGGCTGTTTGATGAGGTTCCAAGCAGAATTAAGAGTGTATTTTAGCATGAGCCTGAATACATTTTAAGCTTTAACTAATGTTAATATTATATTTTCCTCAAGTTGAAAATGAAACTGGTGCTAGAAAGCAAAAAATATAAAAGCAATTTTAAAATACATACACACATGCATAAACATTGCACTGAATAGCTTAATGGGAAAACGGATCAATCTATTTCTATCCCATTTACCTTACAGAATTTTCATTGTTTTAGATTCATTTTGGTAATAGTCATTTTATGCCCTTTTAATTATTTCTTTCAAGATTCATGCTGCAAATGAAATCTTCCAGTGTTAGCAATATTCTCTGTTTAGTGGCATATCAAAAGAGGATTTTTATTGCATTTTAAGTGCATCTTTCCTTTTTTTTTTCACTTTCCTTAAGACATTGCCTCATTATTTTGATTCAAGGTATATACTAAAGTCCAGACGTCATAAAGTGACAAATTAAAACTAAGTGTTAAATAGACCAAAGTCACCCCTAGTGGCAAGCTCCTTCCCAATCCGTATATAGAGCATGTGCTCTATCATGATGTGTCCGTCATCAAAATATGAGTATAGTGTTATTTTTTTCTGTAAATGAAAGCCCTAATAAGTGTCCTAAGCAAGGAAAAATTTAGTTTTAAGTGATAAAATAAAGTTATCATGCAAGATGACTCTCACACCTGGTCCATTGGTCCCAGTTTCAATGTACTCTGCCTTGAATGTCATATCCAACCTCTCGCTGGTATATTCCCCATTGGATATCTCACAGTTATAAACAAATGAAATTGCATTTCAGTAGAACATATTCAGTTAAAAGTGACCTCTTTTATTTGACTCCCAAGTTGATTATTTATCCCCTCTTCATGTCAGGATAGAAATAAAAGTAGACTCTTAATTAAGACAATACGTTTTCTCTTTGGAAGAGCTATGGCTGTATATAAGGGGTCGTTTTTAGAATTCTGCAAACCAAGTGTGAAAAAAAGGAAGAATGTCATGGTCTGAAAAAGAAAAATTTTTGAGTATTTATGATGCCAGTTTCATTAAACCCAAGATCAAGAGGTATCATAACAGATACACCTTAGGCTCCAAAGTTCTAACCTCAACACTGAGACTAGATCCTGATCTTAGAGGAAATGCTTTCAGTTTTTCACCATTGAGAATGATGTTTGCTGTGGGTTGTTGTATATGACCTTTATTATGTTGAGGTAGGTTCCCTCTATGCCCACTTTCTGGAGTGTTTTTATCATAAGTGGTTGTTGAATTTTGTCAAAAGCTTTTTCTGCATCTACTGAGATGATCATATGGTTTTTATTTTTCAGTTTGTTAATGTAGTGTATCACACTGATTGATTTACATATATTGAAGAATCACTGCATCCCTGGGATGAATCCCACCTGATCATAGTGTAGGATCCTTTAAATGTGTTGTTGGATTCAGTTTGCTAATATTTTGTTGAGAATTTTTGTGTCTATGTTCATCAGTTATATTGTCCTATAATTTTCTTTTTTTGTGAGATCTTTGTCTGGTTTCATAGAATGAGCTTGGGAGTGTTCCTTCCTCTGAAATTGTTTGGAAGACTTTCAGAAGGATAGGTGTTAACTCTTCTCTAAATGTTTGATAGAATTAGCTGTGAAGCCATGTAGTCCTGGACTTCTGTTTGTTGGAATTTTTTAATCACAGTTTCAGTTTCAGTACTTGTGATGGGTCTGTTCATATTTTCTTTTTCTTCCTGGTTCAGTCTTGGAAGGTTGTACCTTTCTAAGAATTTGTGCATTTACTCTAGGTTGTCCATTTTATTGGAATATAGTTGTTTGTAGTAGTCTCTTATGATCCTTTGTATTTCTATGGTGTCAGTTGTAACTTCTCCCTTTTCATTTCTGATTTTACTGATTTGAGTCCTCTCCCTTTTTTTCTTGATGCATCTGGCTAAAGGTTTATCAATTTTGCTTATTTTCTCAAAGAACCAGCTTTTAGTTTCATTGATCTTTGCTACTGTTTTGTCTCTATTTCATTTATTTCTGCACTAATCTTTATTATTTCTTTCCATCTACTAAATTTAGGTTTTGTTTGTTCTTCTTTTTCTAGTTGCTTTAGGTGTAATGTTAAGTTGTTTATTTGAGATTTTTCTTCTTTCCTGAGGTAAGATTGTATTGCTATAAACTTCCCTCTCAGAGCTGCTTTTGCTGCGTCCCACAGGTTTTGGATTGTCGTGTTCTCATTGTCATTTGTCTCTAGGTATTTTCTGATTTCCTTTTGATTTCTTCAGTGATCCATTGGTTGTTTAGTAACATACTGTTTAGCCTCCATGTGTTTGTGTTTTTCACAGTTTTCTTCTTCCTGTAATTGATTTCTAATCTCATAGTTTTGTGGTCAGAAAAGATGCTTGATATGATTTCAATTTTCTTAAATTTACCAAGGCTTGATTTGTGGCCCAAGATGTGATTTATCCTGGAGAATGCTCCCTGTGCACTTGAGAAGAAAATGTATTCTGCTGCTTTTAGATGGAATGTCCTATAGATATCAATTAAGTTTATCTGGTCTTATGTGTCATTTAAGGCTTGTACTTCCCTATTAATTTTCTCTCTGGATGATCTGCCCATTGGTCTAAGTGGGTTTTAAAGTCCCACACTCTTTATTGTGTTACTGTTGATTTCCCCTTTTATGGCTGTTAGCATTTGCCTTATATATTGAGGTGCTCCTCTGTTGGGTGCATATATATTTACAATTGTTATATCTTCTTCTTGGATTGATCCCTTGATCATCATGTAGTGTCCTTCTTTGTCTCTTGTAATAGTCTTTATTTTAAAGTTTATTTTGTCTGTTATGAGAATTGCTACTCCAGCTTTCTTTTGATTTCCATTTGCATGGAATAACTTTTTCCATCCCCTCACTTTCAGTCTGTATGTGTCCCTAGGTCTGAAGTGGGTCTCTTGTAGACAGCATATATACAGGTCTTGTTTTTGTATCAACTCAGCCAGTCTGTTTCTTTAGGTTGGAGCATTTAATCCATTTACATTTAAGGTAATCATTTATTTTATTATTTTTTTTTTTGCGGTACGCGGGCCTCTCACTGTTGTGGCCTCTCCCGTTGCGGAGCACAGGCTCCGGACGTGCAGGCTCAGCGGCCATGGCTCACGGGCCCAGCCGCTCTGCGGCATGTGGGATCTTACCGGACCGGGGCACGAACCCATGTCCCCTGCATCGGCAGGCGGATTCTCAACCACTGCACCACCAGGGAAGCCCTAAGGTAATTATTGATATAAGTGTTCCTATTGCCATTTTCTTAATTGTTTGGGCTTGTTTTTGTAGGTCTTTTTTCTTCCCTTCCATTGACAGAGGAAGGGATAAAGAAGATGTGTGTGTGTGTGTGTGTGTACACACACACACACACACACACACACACACACACTCAATGGAATATTACTCAGTCATAAAAAAGAACAAAATGCCATTTGCAGCAACATGGGTGGACCTAGAGATTGTCATACTGAGTGAAGTAAGTCAGACAGAGAAAGACAAGCATCATATGATATTGCTTATATGTGGAATTTTAAAAAATGGTACAAACGAACCTATTTACAAAACAGAAATCAAGTCACAGATGTAGAAAACACACTTATGGTTAACAAGGGGGGAAGGCAGGCGGAAGGAGGGATAAATTGGGATATTAGGATTGACATATATACTCTATATAAAATAGGTAACTAATAAGAACCTACTGTATAGCACAGGGAACTCTACTCAATACTCTGTAATGACTTATATGGGAAAATAATCTAAAAAGAGTAGATATATGCATATGTATAACTGATTCACTTTGCTGTACAGCAAAAACTAACACAACACTGTAAAACAAACTATATTCCAATAAAAATTAATTATAAAAAAACACCCCCAAAAACCACTGAGACTAGAGAACCCCTTTTTCTAAAAAATTTTTATTGGAGTACAGTTGACTTACAATGTTGTGTTAATTTCAGGTGTATAACAAAGTGAATCAGTTATACATATACATACAACTCTATTTTTTTTTTAGATTCTTTTCCCATTTAGGTCATTACAGAATATTCAGTAGAGTTTCCTGTGCTGTATGGTAGGTCCTTATAGAGAACTCTTAATAAAACACAATCATGGGGCTTCCTTGGTGGCGCAGTGGTTGTGCGTCCGCCTGCCGATGCAGGGGAACCGGGTTCGCGCCCCGGTCTGGGAGGATCCCACGTGCCGCGGAGCGGCTGGGCCCGTGGGCCATGGCCGCTGGGCCTGCGCGTCCGGAGCCTGTGCTCCGCAACGGGAGAGGCCACAGCAGAGGGAGGCCCGCATACCACACAAAAAAAAACAAAAAAAAAACATAATCATGTTATCTCACTTGCTTAAAAATCTAAAAGGTTGCTTCCCCACCAGATAAAGCTCAAGTCCTAAGCAAGCATGCAAGGCTCTTTATGGTGGGAGCCTCCTCCAGCCACAACCCTTACTACCTTCCTTCAACCCTGCATCCCAGTCACATGATATTTGTCACCTCTCTAAAGTTGCCATGCTTGCTCATGGTTATTTGCCTTTACACATGCTGTTCCTTTTGACTGGCATACCCCATCATCTCCTTCTCTGTCTAGTCACCTCTGATTTATCCATCAAAAAAAAACAGACCATTCCTCACTGTGTCATAAATACAATTTCTATACAGCTCTATCATAGAATTTGGTATCGTATAGAACGGGAAAATGAGAATAAAGGTGTTGTGATGTGTATTTTTAAATAATAGCACACTGTAGTAACATTAAATTATCACAGAGTTGAAAGGACTTTGTCCTAGAGATTTCAAAATTTTATTTACAGCAATAAAATTATCCTTTACTTTTTTAATGAAATCTTATCTTATGCCCAATATGTAAAGCAGATACAAGCAGAATTATGCTGGATGAAACTCTGATGGAAAAGCAGACTCCTAGGCAGGGCTCCAGAGGTCACATTCATTCATTTAACTCATAGCTACTGAGCTCTGGTTATATGCTAGTTACATGCTGGCTATTATGCAGGCCCTCCAGATCCATGAGCTAAAATTCTCATGGTGCCTGACTCCCTGGAGCTTCCAGACAGGAAAAGCTTAAAAAATCACTGTTCCTAGTCCAATGCCCCATTTTACAGAAAACGCAAATGTGTATAACATAAAGGTTATGTGATTTGCTCAAGGCCTCTCGATAAATTACTAGCAAAATCCAAAACTGTTGAGTTCCAGCTCTTAAGCCATGCTCCTGAGTGAAGCTCAACCAGCAATAAAATATAACATCTGTCACTTTCTGATGTTTTCTTGTTCTTAGTGTATTACAAAAATCTTTGCCAATTTGTTTCCATTTATAACTAAACCCTTTCATTTTAGCTCCAGTAAATATAATGCATATAGAATGTGTCAGTAAAGACATGAGGATTCACTGACAAATTATTTATTTATCCATTACTATTTGCCAAAGAGAAGTCATCTTATTTTATATATAAGTTGTAGTGTATATCTTGAAAGGATCTGAACTAGATATTAGCACAGAGAGAACATTTGATAAATGTCACTCAGGTAGATTCCTTCCCCCATCACTTTCATCCATTATGGTATTAGTGCTTAGAGGAAGCTTAGAAGAAGAGTGAGCCTACATACTTTAATTAGTAACCAAGAAGTTACATCAAGATTCTCTAAGGAAATGGTTGACTAGAGTCAAAGGAAGAAGGTTTATCCTCTTTTATTCATTCTTTGAACATACTTTAAAATGTAGTTTAACACTCATTATACAAAACATGGGAAATCAAAAAACTATAAAGAAGAAAATAAAATTTCTTCATTATTTATATATATTTATATATGTGTATAGCATTTTCATAAAACTTGAGTCTCTAAAGTTTTATTTCATGCTATAAGCACTCAATGTCATATTATAATCATATCCCATGCCATGAAATATTGATTTAAAAACAAAATTTGAATCATTGCATAATAATCCCTAATATCATTATAACACAATTCACTTAACCATTGCATTATAACTGGATATTGAGATTTTCAGTTTTCCCTTTCATAAATCAAGTCATAACAAATACCCTGTACCTATATCTGGTTGTCTAAGGACAGTGTTTTTAGAAGTAAAATTAGTGAGTAATGTATAAAAACATTTTTAAGGCTCTTGCCAAATTGCTTCCCAAACAAGTTGTACCAAATTACACTTTGACTGGTAGTATATGAGAGTATCTTACATGATTTTAATAATCTCTCTCTGAAATCTCCCATTTTCATTTGAAAGAGAAACAAATGGCAATTTCACCTGAAACAAAAGAACTGTATAGTGACATGAGACAGAGGCTGGAACACTTTAGTCTTAGTGGAGGTGGTTTCCTACCACTACTCCCTAGTTCAGTGACCACAGATGGACCACTTCTAATCAATCTACAACAAATTTCTAGTGTGAAAATGGGAATAATTGTATTTTAAGTGCCTGAAGGTAGTGAACTAAACAAGGCTCCCTCTTGAGGTCTCTTACTGCTCTAAAATATTTTACTGTTTATCTATAAAATCCTGTATCAGGAATAATATAGTATCAGCTATCTTTAGTAATAATTGATTAGTGAAGATGATCCAGTTTTCTTTCTTAGAGCAATGGAATAAATACATTGATGACATTTTGATAGGCATTGAAGTCATCGTTGACATTCTTCAAACTTCCTGCTCCCTTTCATGCAATTGTTATGCATTGCTAATTAATCACTGCTCACCAATCCAACTGAATGGGTATTAAGTTAGTGAAAATTAGTGGACAATGTCAGGCAAGTGACATTTGCACATAAAGCATTTTTACAATCCTTCCCGGGAATGAAGAGTTCAAGACTGCCAACAAGTGGAGTAGAGTTCTCTACAGGAATTCAATTCTCATTCATTTTATAGGAAGAAAAGAAAGCTCACCTTATTATTATTATTTTTAACTGTAGCCAGGCAGCCATGCAGACCAAGAGAGAGCAGCTGTCTGGATGTTAGTCTGCCAATTTCTGGGGGTATCAAAACCTCTAGAGAATTAACTCAGAACCATGTAATGAAATAAAACCAAAGTAAATTAACTTCCATTTTTTAAAAGTAAAAGGTCATATTTAGCGACAGAAGACTGCTCTAACCAGTGAGAGATTATAGATTAAAATCCATAGGTTTCACTTTACAGATAAATTTCCTGTGACTAGACTTCATAAACAAAAGTGAGACCTAAGGTTTTTGTTTAAAAAACACAGAAAACCAATTCTACCAAGTTTTTCATGGCCTTGGTCTTCTAGTAAAGTGAGCAGTGAAAAGAAACAAGTAACAGTTGTTAACCAATTTTTTAACTTGTTAAAGCTGCTGTTTGGGGCTACTAACTTTCCAAAGGTAGGGCTCTGATGAAATTTAGAGTTTCTATTGTTCTCTATTCTCTATCTCATGTCTGTATTTTTATATGTGCATATATTTGACTAAATAAGAACACTTTTACACATGTGAAAGTATTTTCTAAAATTATACTCTAAAAGTAATTTGATTAATTATGCAGAAGATTGGAAACCATCCTAGAAACAATCTGGACATGATCTTTTTAAAAGTCATCTATGACAAATGATGCTCCCAGCATCTCTAAAAGAATGAGTTCCTTTCTTATATTGTGGGTGGAAGTGAATTAGTACTTCTATTACCTGGTGACAGAAGCTGTATATATATGTGTGTGTGTGTGTATATATATGTGTGTGTATATATAAATATATATATATATATATATAAAATACCTTAACATCCAACAATTCAACTTGTAGGTATACACTCAACAGAAATGTCTATATATGGACAAAACCATATGAACAAGAGTGCAGCAGCACTATTCATAGTAGCTCCAAACTGAAAATTACCCAAAGATCCATAAACATTAGAATAGATAAATACATTGTGGCATATTCACACAATGGACTGCTATTCAGCAACAAGAATGAAAGAAGAAACAACTACACATAAGATACCTGAATCTCAACAACATAATGTTGGTTAAAAAAGAGCCTGACACGAAAGAGTATTCTCTACATAAGTCCATTTATATAAAGCTCAGCAACTGGCAAAATCAATATGCGGTTCTTGAAGCCAACATATGAGTTACTTTGGAAGGGCAAAGTTGATTAATGCCTGGAAAAAACATGAATATGTTCTATATGTTCTTTCCCCATGGATATGACCTATATGGGAAAAGAATCTAAAAAAGAGTGGGTATATGCAATTGATCCCTTTATTTATTTAAGTTAATATTTATTAGAGTATAGTTGATTTACAATGCTATATTAGTTTCTGCTGTACAGCAAAGTGAATCAATCATACATATACATATATACACTCTTCTTTAGATTCTATTCCCATATAGGTCATTACAGAGCATTGAGTGGAGTTCCCTGTGCCATACAGTAGGTCCTTATTAGTTATCTATTTTATATACAGTAGTGTGTGTATGTCAATCTCAATCTCCCAATTTATCCCTCACGCCCCCTTTCCCCCTGGTAACCATACGTTTGTTTTCTACATTTGTAACTATCTGCTTTGTAGATAAGTTAATTTGTACCCTTATTTTAGATTCCACATATGAGCGATATCATATGATATTTGTCTTTCTCTG
>NC_041224.1:144220148-144228650 GCF_002837175.3 Physeter macrocephalus
CGCAGTGGTTGAGAGTCCGCCTGCCGATGCAGGGGAAGCAGGTTCGTGCCCCGGTCCGGGAGGATCCCGCGTGCCGCGGAGCGGCTGGGCCCGTGAGCCGTGGCCGCTGGGCCTGCGCGTCTTGAGCCTGTGCTCTGCAACGGGAGAGGCCACAGCAGTGAGAGGCCCGAGTACCACAAACACAAAAAAAGAAAACAAACAGGAAAACCACACACAAACATAAATAGTAACTATGTGAGAAGATGGATATGTTAATCAGTTTGACTGCAGTAATCATTTCACTATGTATATGTAATCAAATCATCATGTTATACACCTTAAATATATACAATTTTTATTTTTTTTAAAAGTTACTTTCAAACAGACAGGTATTATCCAAAGAAAATGAATGAAACAGAAATTGGAACCACCAAATCAGACAATTATTTCCAGAATGACTGTGACTATGAATGCTTATGTCTCAATCTACCATTCAGTTCCTAAAGATTTGCATCAGGTCTCTTTCAAATTACTTAATGTAATTTAATATATTTATGTAATTTAATATAAACTGTAGAAAGTAAAGGTAGTCAAAAGAAGTCAGGAGTAGTAAATGAAGCAAAAGATATGTGGGTTGATTATTTATATTACTTCTAATTCCAATTAATTCCATATATGTGTGCATGTGTGTATCCAGATGGATAAAATTCAAGCATACAGAAAATAACTGCTAGAAAGTTAAGTTGTCTTGAAAAGATTAGGAAATTATTAAGCAGAAGAATAACTAAATAAAATAAAACAAAATACCAATGTTTGAACAATTGAGATCATATTGAAACATTTTTTCACAACTCTGTCATATATAGATGACAGATACAGTATATATAGCAGTGTGTTTATGTGTAAGATGTCTATGTACTATAAAACCAGAAATCTTTCAAAGAACACCAAGCTCTTCCACTCACTCTCCCAATATGTCGACATTTATAGACTAGACCCTGATCAATATGTTCTTATTGAATAAAGCCTGTTATGTTATTTTGTAGAGTTGAAATGGGATAGCAATATCAGACAAAGCTTCCTTGTAAATTATACCCTTCACTATTAGTAACATGTCTCAGGAATTTAACTCTCTGGGACAACTGGAATATACAAAAGAGTATAGTTACTTGAATATTTACATGCTCAAATATTCCCCCTAGATTTTCCATGGCAGTATTTCATGCATAAGTAAATTATAAGAAACAACATACAGACTATATTAAGACTAATTTTTAAAAGCATGTACAATAAATACAATTTTCAAAGTTAAGAAAATGAAATATAAGCCTTAGATTGAAAGAATATATTTGTAATACATGTATCTTACAAAGGAGTCATATCTCAGATAACATGAAAAACTTCTATAAATCAACAGGATATAGGCAGAAAACCTAATTTTAAAAAACTTAAAAAGAGTTGGGCAATTTACAAAAGAGATTATCTATACAGATAATATGACTTTTAAAGGTGTTCAAAACCATTAAGTATGGGGAAATGCAAATTAAAACCACAATTAGATACCAATACACACATGCCGCAATGGCTAAATGTAAAAGGCTGACAATATACTAAGTCCTGGAGAACATGTGGAGCAACTGGACTATCAGTTATCAGGTAGTTAAATGGACTATCCCATTCCAGTGGGAATGTCAAATAGTACAACCACTTCCAAGACTCTTTGACAATTTCTAATAAAACCAAACTTCTACCAATACTACAACCCATCAATTTCATTCCTATGTGTATATACTACAGAAGTCTGTAAATATGTTCATTAAAAGACAGGTGGATAGCTAGTGGGAAGCAGCTGCATGGCACAGGGAGATCAGCTCGGTGGTTTGTGACCACCTAGAGGGGTGGGATAAGGAGGGTGGGAGGGAGGGAGACGCAAGAAGGAAGAGATATGGGAACATATGTATATGTATAACTGATTCACTTTGTTGTAAAGCAGGAACTAACACACCATTGTAAAGCAATTATACTCCAATTAAGATGTTAAAAAAATAAAATAAAATAAAGATTGCCAAGAACTTTTCAGACGCAAAAAAAAAAAAAAAAGACAGGTACAAAAATTTCATAACATCTTTATTCATAACAGCCCAAACTTCGAAGCAACCCTCGTGTCCATCAGCCATAGAATGAGCAGAGAAATTTTGATATATCCATATAAGTGAATACTACTATATACTGTATAATTCCACTTATGTGAAGTTTAGCATCAAAATAGTGGTTACAGGAAACAAGTCAAATGCCCATTAACTGATGAATGGATAATCAAAATGTGGTAAATACATACAAGAGAATATTATTCAGTCATTAAAAAGAAATGAAGTAGTGATAGATGCTATAACATGGATGAATCTTGAAAACATGCTAAGTGAAATAAACCAGTCACAAAAGACCACATGTCATATGATTCCACTTATACGAAATGTCCAGAATTAGCAAATCTATAGAGACAGAGAGTAGATTAGCCCTTTCCAAGGGCTTGGGAGAGGGGATAATAGAAAGTTACTGCTAATGGAGATGAAGTTTCTTTTCGGGTTGATGAAAATGTTCTGGAGAGTGGTGACGGTTACACAACCACGTGAATCTACTAAAAACTACTGAATTGTACATTTTAAAATGGTGAATTTTATGATATGTGAATTATATCTCAATTTTTTAAATAGCGGTTTCTTTGGAGTAGGGAGGGGACAGTAATTGCCTGGACATGGCATGGGATGAGCCTTCTGTGGTGATAAAAATGTTTTTATCTTGATCTAGGTAGCAGTTACATGGTATATACATATATAAAAACTTATTGATCTTTATGTCTATGATCTGTATAGGTTATTCTTGTGTATGTAGTGTGGGTGAGTACCTTTCTCTGATAAAACACTATATGGAAAATCATTACTATCACCATTTTCCAACCACTAAAAATATTAGCATTAGGCAAATTTGGATAGAATTAAGTTGTACCATGTATGGAATAGAACACTGCAGGAGACACAACTATCTAATTTCATTCGATAATTACATAGTACTGCCATAGAGTGTATTTTTATGTAAAACATACATAGGAAGTGGCATTAATGAATAGTTACAGTTTTTGAATGCAAGTTGCTTGCCTATCTCACCAGGAAAATAAGACAAACTCACTAGTCAGTCAGTTACAAGGAAAGGTGAACAGGTTGCAAAAAGGAAGCCAGCTTTAGGGATAATACATTATTGGCAGCAGCTCAGAGGAGTGTATAATTAAGGAATGTTTGGGAAAAAGAGAGCTGATCTACACAGGCCAAACCAAAGTGAGAACTTGGCCGTTTATAATCAATCAATGTTTATGTTTTTTCACTTCATGTAGTTGAAACAGCTTTTTATAAATGAGTGGTACATCATAACGAATTTCTATCACTAAATGTAGTGTCTACTATATTAAGTTTGTATCAATGCTGTTAATAAGACCTGAAAACAGAACAGTAAATACTGCCAGTTTTTTCACTGTTTACTTAATAGTATAAATGTTGTCATGGTGACTAAGCTGTTTTAATGGACCAAAAATAAACAAACTTTCCTTATTTACATGAGCCCATTTAGTAGCACAGGAGAAATACATATGTTTTTTTAAGTTTAAGAAATTCCTTCAAAACTCATTAATATTCTGCAATACACTAGAAACCAAATGATCGTCTTTTTGATATAGCATGTTATGTTGACATTATTAAAGGGACTTTGGGGAAATAAACTCTAAATGAATTTTGTTTTACGTATTACTTACATTGATATTTGCTACCAATGTCTTCATTGCTGAGAAACCAGACATGACAGTAATCAAACTTGTTGCAATTTTCATCATCCAGAAAATAGCCATGAATACAAGAGAAGTAAAACTGTCCATGAATAGGAGAAAAGACCGTCACACGCATGTGAGATCTGCATGTAACAGATGCCCTCAGACGTCACTTGATTCTTCAAGGAACTCTACCAGAGTCCCACATTCTGCAAGCATGACCTAGTTTCTGCACAGGGCAGGTCAAAGACAGCGAATTGTTAGAAATTTTGTTGGAGGTGTGTGCTGACTGTGAGGAAAAGCAATAGATGAGAGGCTAAAGAAATATTCAAAAACTAAAACGTAATGATGAACATATAGAAATGAAAACTTAAAACATAATATCATTTATAATTTATAAAATAAAATAGTAAATCTAACAAAACAGGGACAGGATCTGTTTTCTGAAAATTACAAGATGCTGATGAAGGAAATCAAAGAACACCTAAATAAATGGAGAGATATACCGTATTAATGAATTGGAAGACCCAACATAGTAAATAGGTCAATTCTCCCCAGATTTATCTATAAGTTTAATGCAATTCCTATCAAAATTCCAGCAAGGTTTTTTGGTAGACATAGACAAGCTTATTCTGAAATGTAAATGGAAAGGTGTAAGATCTAGAAGAGCTCAGAGCATTGAAAAAGGAACAAGGTAGTAGGAATCACTCTATCCAATGTTATGGTATATTATATAGCTGTAGCAATGAAAACAGAATGATATTGGAAAAGACACTCTTTTCAACAAATGGTGCTGGAAAAATTGGACATACAGTGGCAAAAAAAGGCCAAACTTCATCCTAAACCTTATATCTTACACAAAAATTAACTCAAAATGCATCATGGACTTAAATATAAAATGTAAGACTATAAAACTTGAAGAGAATGAAAAGACAAACAACAAACTGGAAAAAAATACTTGCAAATCATATATCCAACAAGGGACAAATATCTAAAATATATAAGAAATACCAAAACTCAACATTAAAAAAAAAATCCACTTAGTAAACAGGCAAAAGACATGAAAGGATGTTTTACTGAAGAGAACATACAGATGAAAAATAAGCACATGAAAATATGTTCATCATTATTAGCCATTAGGGAAATACAAATTAAACTTACAATGTGATATTACTGCCCACCTAAAATAAAAAATAGTGATAACCTCAAATGATGCGAGGATGCAGAGAAAATAGATTGTTCATATATTGCTGGTGGGTATACAAAATTGTATATCTACTCTGGTAGTTTCATACAAAACTAACGTGCTTAACATATGACCCAGCAATTGCACTCTTGGGCATTTATCCCAAAGAAAGGAAAATTAATATCCACACAAAAACCTGTCCATGAACGTTTATAGTAGTTCTATTTGTAATAGCCCCAAATGGAAACAACACAAATTTTCTTCAGTGGGTGACTAGTTGAACAAACTGTGGTACATCTATGCTATGGCATACCATTCAGTAATGAAAAGGAACAAACTAGTGATACACAAAATAATTTGGATGCATCTCAAGGGAGTTACACACACAATGAAAAAAGCTAATGTCACAAGTTTACATGATTCTATTTACATAGCATTCTTGAAATGACAATATTAAAGAGCTGGAGAATAGATTAGCAGTTGCCAGGATTTAGGAAGGTGTGGGTGAGGGAGGAGGCTGTGGCAGTGAAAGGATAGCAGGAGGGACCCTGTGATGGAACTGCCCTGTACCTTGACTGTGGTGGTGGTTGCATGAACCTATGCTTGTGATAAAATTGCTGGTTGTAGAACCAAACACAGACACACAGAGAGAAATTAGTGTGTGTAAACTGGTGAAATTTGAATAAGGTTGATGATTCATATCAATGTCATCTTCCTGGTTATGAGGGAAACCGAGTGAAAGGTAGAATCTCTCTATGTTGTTTCTAACAACTGCATGTGACTTAAAATTATCTCAAAATAAAAAGTTTTTTTTTAATAAAGCTAAGAGTTTTGTATTAACAAAAACTAAAAGTTTCTTCCCTCCCTTTTCAGAAAGGGCAAATATCCCTTCAAACAACCAGAGCTCCTAGAACATCAACTAATAACAGAGCATTGCATTCGGTGCCATTAATACACTTTTATTGTGTTACTTTCCATAAAGCTAAAAATACTTGAGAATGCCCCTCAATAGGAGAACTGTCTGTATGCTCTGGATTTACATGTGCCACCTTGGCTGGAAGATTAATCTCATCAGAGACAACTACAGTTTGTAGTTGTCTACAGTTCGTCCTTCTTACCCTGGTAAACCAAATGCCAAACCTCTGACCTGAGGCATTAGCCTCTAGCAGAAAGCCGAAGGCTTTAGCCAAAAACCCTTTGCCCTGGGAAATCAAGCTGTAATTTTGCAATTTATAATACAGCTCCCTATAAAATATTCCAGTTTCATCTTCTTAAATGCCCAGACACTTCAAAACTGTACTGAAAATCTCAAAGAGTTTGTTTGGTCCTTAGTGATGCTTTATACCTGAACAAAATCTTTATGCAATTATTTTTTTTTCCAGTTAATGAATCCTTTAATGATATTAGCTTTGCAAATTGTGTTAACTAATCTAATAAACTAAGAAAGCAGTATAACTGCTTTCCTGACTAAGTCCACAGAGGTTTTCAAAGCAAAACAGGAGTGAAGGGGGCAGGGCACATCATTTAAAATAATGACATAGCCCAATGACATAAACTGATTAGAATCAAATAGGTCCAAGATGCACTAGAACTTGAGCCTCAGTATATGCTCATTGTAACACATCAGCAAGCTAAATGACACACCCACATGGGCCAGACAGTTCCAAGGCCAACCATAAAGGTCAGAGAGTGGGTGGTAGCCCAATTCCTGGACATCCCCGCCCCTTCCCCCAAATAGCTGGACTACTCCTCCCACTCATCAGCCTATGAAATTACCCACCCCTATAAAAACTGACAACCCCTTACCCTGGTGCCGCTCTCGCCTTCTGAGATGGTCCACACTCTGTCTGTGGAGTGTGGTTCTCTCTAAGTAAATCCACTTCTTATCTATCACTTTGTCCCAGCATGTGGGTTCAAGTCCCAATCAGTCACACCAGTTTCAAAAGCACTCTAAAACAGTTCTATCATTATTTCCTATTTCATTTGCTCACAGATTGATGGTCACCTATGAATGCCAGAAACATGTTTTGTCTTTCAGATATAGACAAAAAAATATATACAGCCACTACCTTCTGAAGTTTCTAGTCTACTGGTTAAGATAGTTTAACAACAACAACTACTACTACACTCTTTTATCAACAAAATATGAGTAACATTCTGGGAAAGCCTAAAGACCTGAGTGACTCAAAAGTTAACCTTGGTGACTTTGAGGAAGATGGCGGAAGAGTAAGATGCGGAGATCACCTTCCTCCCCAAAGATACATCAGAAATACATCTACACGTGGAACAACTCCTACAGAACACCCACTGACAGAAGACCACAGACCTCCCAAAAGACAAGAAACTCCCCACGTACCTAGGTAGGGCAAAAGAAAAAAGAATAAACAGAGACAAAAGAATAGGGACGGGAACCGCACCACTGGGAGGGAGCTGTGAAGAAGGAAAGGTTCCCACACACTAGAAGCGCCTTCACGGGCAGAGACTGGGGGTGGTGGAGGGGGGATGCTTCGGAGCCACGGAGGAGAGCACGGCAACAGGGGTGCGGAGGGCAAAGCGTAGAGACTCGTGCACAGAGGATCAGTGCTGGTCCGAGAGGCTTGTCTGCTCACCCTCTGGGGCGGGCGGGGGCTGGGAGCTGAGGCTCGGGCTTTTGTCAGAAGCCGGGAGAGGACTGGGGTTGGGGCGTGAACACAGCCTGAAGGGGTTAGAGCACCACGGCTAGCCGGGAGGGAGTCCGGGAAAAAGTCTGGAGCTGCCGAAGAGGCAAGAGACTTTTTCTTCCCTCTTTGTTTCCTGGTGCATGAGGAGAGGGGATTAAGTGTGCCACATAAAGGAGCTCCAGAGACTGGTGCGAGCCGCGGCTATCAGCGCGGACCCCAGAGATGGCATGAGACGCTAAGGCTGCTGCTGCCGCCACCAAGAAGCCTGTGTGCGAGCACAGGTCACTATCCACACCTCCCCTCCTGGGAGACTGGGCAGCCCGCCCCTGCCAGGGTCCTGGGATCCAGGGACAACTTCCCCAGGAGAACGCGCCCGACGCGCCTCAGGCTGGTGCAACGTCACGCCGGCCTCTGCCGCCTCAGGCTCGCCCTGCATGAGTACCCCTCCCTCCCCCCGGCCTAAGTGAGCCACAGCCCCCGAATCAGCGGCTCCTTTAACCCCGTCCTGTCTAAGCGAGGAACAGACGCCCTCAGGCGACCTACACACAGAGGAGGGGCCAAATCCATAGCTGAGCCCCTGGAGCTGTGTGAACGAAGAAGAGAAAGCGAAATGTCTCCCAGCAGCCTCAGAAGCAGCAGATTAAATCTCCACAATCAACTTCATGCACCCTGCATCTGTGGAACACCTGAATAGACAACGATTCATCACAAATTGAGGAGGTGGACTTTGAGAGCAAGATATAATTTTGCTCTCTTTGCTCTTTATTTTATCCCCTTCCTTCCTTCCTTCCTCCCTTCCTCCCTTCCTTTCTTTCCTTTCTTTCTTTTTTCTTTCTTTTCTTTCTTTCTTTCTTTCTTTCTCT
>NC_041224.1:144229959-144230680 GCF_002837175.3 Physeter macrocephalus
GAATAGGAACATACATATCGATAATTACCTTAAACATACATGGATTAAAAGCTCCCACCAAAAGACACAGACTGGCTGAATGATACAAAAACAAGACCCGTATATCTGCTGTCTATAAGAGACCCACTTCAGAACTAGGGACACATACAGACTGAAAGTGAGGGGATGGAAAAAGATATACCATGCAAATGGGAATCAAAAGAAACTGGAGTAGCAATACTCATATCAGACAAAATAGACTTTAAAATAAAAACTATTATAAGAGACAAGGAAGGACACACATAATGATCAAAGGATCAATCCAAGAAGAAGATATAACAATTGTAAATATCTATGCACCCAACATAGGCACACCTCAATACATAAGGCAAGTGCTAACAGCCATAAAAAGAGAATTCAACAGTAATACAAAAATAGTGGGGAACTTTAACATCCCACTTACACCAATGGACAGATCATCCAAACAGAAAAAAAATAAGGAAACACAAGCTTTAAATGACACATTAGACCAGATGTACCTAATTGATACTTAGAGGATATTCCACCCAAAAGTGGCAGAATACACTTTCTTCTCAAGTGCACACGGAACATTCTCCAGGATAGATCACATCTTGGGTCACAAACCAAGCCTCAGAAAATTTAAGAGAACTGAAATCGTATCAAGCATCTTTTCTGACCACAACGCTATGAGCCTGGAAATCAATTACAGGAGAAAAAACTT